>NW_005842511.1:806784-827680 GCF_000455745.1 Alligator sinensis | reverse complement strand
GGAAAGAGGGAGCGGGGCGGGGCTGCAGCTGCCGCCCGGCTGGATGGTCCTTGGGGCCCAGGGCTACAATGCACAGCTGCAGGACCCCAACAGGGAGCAGGATGGGGCCATGGGTGGCTCATCCAAGGGAGGGAGAGGGCTGGCTCCCACTGCCACACATGCTTCCAGGGGGGCAGTGGGGACCCACACCCCCCAAATCTGTACATAGGGCAGGCACACGCTGCAGGCTCAGGCTCCCAACCTGTTTCCCTCCTCTGGGCATGACCCAGTGCAGCAGAGAACAGATGGGCTGCAAGGGGATCTCCTTGCTAGTGTGAGCTTTGCACTGCCCCAGCGATATGCATGCAGCACTGCGCCCCTCAAAGCAGCAGCATGCACAGGAGGCATGTTGCCAGAACAGCACAGAACTCACACCTGTGTGGAGATCCCCGTGTGACCCAGGTGTTCCCTGCCATGTTGGGTCATGCCCACTGGGCTGCAGAGGCCGAGGGAGGGAAGCACAGCCGAGGCTGCAGCCTGTGCCTGCCTTGCATACAGATCTGGGAAGCATAGGCCCCCTTGCCCTCCGGAAATGCACATAGTGGCTGGGAGATGCCCCACCTGAATCCACAGCAGGCAGCAGGGGGGGAGTGGGGGCAGGAGACTGTGGACCCAGGTCCGTAACCCTGGCATCTGGGATCCCCCTCCAACAGGGCTGGGGGAGCAGGGCTGGGTGGGAGACGGGAAGTGAGAGACATGAGCAGGGCCAGGGGCCTATGGGGGAGGCCTTTAATTTTAACCACAGATTTTGGGTTTTTTATTAGAGAATGTGTGATTTTTTAGCAGAGAATTTGCAATTTTTTTATCAGGGAAAACCAGGATCAGTGAGACAGTTTTGTAATTCATCAGTAAGAAGAAAAAAAGAAAAAAAAAAGGGTTCACTTGAGATACTTTTTCATATTTTGGTTCTTCTGTCCTAGCAGACCCTGGCCAATGTTCAAATAATGGTACCTTTGGGATCTAAGGAATCTTATGCCCTATTCCAAACACTGCGTGTCCTGTGCCACATGTCTGGCATAGCAAGATGGTTGATGCTTAGAATGTGGCATAAGATTTCTCAGATCCCAATTGGACCACTGTAGAGTTGCCACCAATCCTGTGGATCAGACAAGGTGTGGCTCTGTCTCAGACCCCAGAGCTGGGATCAGATGAAAAAGTCTGAGACTATGTGGCTCCAGTGCTGACAATGAGATGCCATATTGATGTCATGAATGGCATCATAAATATAACACCTGCCAAGGACTAGAGCAGAAGTGGGAAATTATTTGGGCTGTAGGGCCACTTAATGAGTTTTGGCGAGCCATAGAGGGCAGGACACATCCATACACATGCAAACACACACATACATGAGCTCCCCACAGCTTTTCCTGCACTCCCTTCCCCACCCTGAGTACCTGGCATGCAGCCAGGTCAGACACAAGCTTCACCAGCTGCTCCCACATGGCCTGAAGTGGCATGCAGGAACACAGCTTGGAACTGGTCTGCCCATCCTTGTGCTCTGACTTGGGGAAGGGGAATAGGTACAGGGAGAAGGGGTTTATGAGCCATGGGTTATCCAGGCCATTAACCCTTCCTTCTCCCTTTACCCCCTCCCCCACCCTAAGTCCCAGGCCTATGGCCAGGCCAGGCCAGTGCCACACTGCACTCCTGTATGCCATTTTGAGCCATGTGGGCACACCTACATGGTGCAGCCCACACTGTTAGTGGCACCCGCACCCTTACCTGGCTGAGTTCAGCAAGGCCTGAATAACTCAGACCTCCAGGCATCCTTCCCCCTGTATCCTCTCCCCCACCAGCAGGGGGAATCATACCTGAGCTTCATGTCTTGCTGGGGGCTGAGCTGCCTGTGAATATCTGCAGAGTCAGAGTCACATGCAGACAGCCTCACCTGGTGGAAGCCTAGCCTGGACCTGAGCATCCCCTGCCTTGGAGTGTACACTGGAGGCTAGAGGTTGGAGCAGGGTGGGCTGGGGCAGGGAGGGGAATGGCTGCCTGGCTGCTGGAGCTGGAGCTGCTGCTTCTGCAGCTAGCTATGACATGGAGAAGGGTGAGAGGCACTGAAAGCCAGGGCAGCCACAGGTCAGATACAATTCTGATTCAGAAGAATAGCTGTGGACTGGACAGAATCATTTGGAAGGCTGGATATGGCCTGTGGGGAGTATTTTGCCTGCCCCTGGGCAGGAGAGATCATGCAAAAAGCAACAGGGCAGCCCTCTTTATTGTATGAATAAACGGCTTAAATAGATGCTTTTCAAGCAAAAACAGGCAGCAATAGGACACAAAGAGAACATGGAACAGCCTCACCTACTGGTGGGAATACACACTCCCACCCACACCCATAGTATATAATACTGCTTCCCCCAGTAACATACTCTTAAGTACTTGGGCCAGACTTGCCTCAGAAAACCAGATTCAAGGCCCAGAGTTGCTTCAGCTCCTGCTAGAAGATTTGAATACCACAGATAGATTAATAAAAACTGGTCCTACTGGTTGAATGGACAACGCTTCTGGCTTTGTAGATGGCACTGAGCTCACATCTAGTCAACATGCTTCTAAAGTGTTTGACATATGGCATTTTGGCCTTCTATGACTGGCCCTGTAGCTTCAAGGACAGTTACAGCCACCCACTGTAGCCTAGTTGCATAGTTTGACTTCAAACAGGATCATTTGGTTTGAAAGTCTATACAGGTGAAGAAGCCAGTTTTGTAGAGAACCAGATGTCTAAGTTTGCTTGTCACTCAGCTACTATGTTGTAGAAGCTAGCCAAAAATTATTTCAGTAGCTTTGCTGGAGTTTGGTGTGTGGCTGTGCATGGAGTTACATGCTATTGTAGTAAGACATTAACTAATCATAAGTTCTAAGTCATCATCAATGAGCTAATTCAATGAATCTTTAGTAGTCTGCACCATCGGTGCAGCCTGTCTTATGATGGGTAGAATGGTGCAGATGTGATGTGACCGATATTATTTTTATCCATGAACTTATTTAATTTTTTCAAGGATTTTTGACCTCTGCTATGGAAAACTCCTCTGCTAACTTTCTTCTAGGAGTTTATGACCATTGCGTCTGGTTTTCCCCTGGGGAGCTTTGGTGAATAGTTGTTCACCTTGCCCCTGACACTCTCCCCAAACCTATTTGCAAGCTGCCACCGAATCCCCCCAAAGACTTCTTTTTTCTAGGCTGAACAGTCCATATGTGTCAGCCTTTCCTCGTATGGCTTGCTCTTTGAGGCCTCTAATCATATGAGTGGCTCTTTTCTAGATTCTCTCAAGCTTTTCCACATCCTTCTTGATTTGTGGTGCCCTGAACTGGATTCAGTACTCCAGCTGTGGCATCACCAATGCCAAGTAGAGAGGAGAATAACTTCTTTAGTTTTTCTTAAAATGCATCAGTTGATGTATGCCCAAGTGTATTGTTTGCTCTGCTAACTGTAGCATTACATTGGTGGCTCATATTCATTTTATGGTGAATTATGACCCCCAGTGCTAGCTAATGTAGCACCACCGAGCCTGTAGGTTTGTCGTGGATTTTTTCTCCCCAGACAGAGCACTTTACACTTCTCAGTGTCAGATAATGTTTTCTGACTAAAGAAGAGTATCAGGAGTTTATTCTAGCATCAAAACTTCAGACATTGAAGGACAAGTGAGTTCAGGACTGGATAATGGCAACCAGCTCAAAGCATCTACATTGGCTATCAGCTTTCCCAGGCAATATTGCATTTCAGAGTCATCTGTGCAGAGGAGTAAGGCTTTACATTATGATTGTGAAAAGATTTGGGGCATTAGTCTAATCTTGGTGAATAACCCCACTAGTGACTTGTTGTCCACTTTGCTTTGTATGAATCCCAGAAACTCAGCACTGGTTACCACAAAAACTTATTTGTTTCTAGAATTTTTGAATAGCACTAGCAATACAACTTAATACCCCTTAAGTTAAAAAGATAATGCTGGCATCAACTCCTCTCTGACAAAGAATGCCATCAAAATATGGCACGACTTCCCTTACACCAGCAAGTAAGCTATCCATAAAGCGTTTGGAAGATTCCTGGTACAATGTGGACTCCAAGTGGTAGGCACATGGTTCACAATGCTACTGGGTGGATAATGATTGTCCATGCATCAGCAGCTTGATAATCCATAAGGATCTATTGCTATGCTTGTGTCAAATCTATTTTAGCAAAAAACTTCCCTACAAGGACATGGTTTACAGCTGAAATCTGGTATGGATGTTTCTGCAGTGCTTTATATTTACCATACACTTGTAGTCACCACATACCTAAAACACCACTATTTGGCTTCATATATGGGCATGGTCAATAGGAGTTGACCATGACTGATTTATGACTGCTCCTAGGAACAGTATCACCCCTGTGGATGGAGGGAAAATACAATACAAGTTTTCATTCAAACTAGTGCCATCATTAGATCCTACATAAATGAAATCTTGCCACATTTACAACATCTTGAATGGTGCCCTTTTTTAACGCGGTGCACTCCTATTTTCTTGATGCCTAGTGACTCAGACCATTCTCCATCTAGCAAGTCTACCTGTTGTCCTTTGGCAACTAAGAGGCAAAGGGCCCCTCAATCCTCCGTGTAGTAGATGTTGATATAACAGGCCTTATAAAGACATTCAGTTCCTCCTGGAAGAGTCACTGTTCTCCCAGGAGAAACCACAAGCGTACAGATATTCAACCTTTTTGTCTTAGAAAAATGGCCAAGCCAGGTAAAAAATAAGGAAGAAGCAGGGTTAATAAAACATTCCAAGGAGAGTTTCTCACAGATATCTGAAACTTCATTCAGATCAGCAGTGGTACTTGTGGCAGCTGGAAGTATAACCAGTTGTCTGACCTTTTATTAGATAGCATGAACTTTTGACAAATCCACAGATTAAGTGGGGCCCTTGCTCTTGCAAGGATGACATTTGAGCATCATACATCATCATCATGCATCACATCTGAGACTGACCACAGCTGTAGCAGCTTTTCACCACCGGAGAATGGTATGTGCAATGTTGGCAACTTTGGAGAATTCCTTTTGCATTGTACTTGGTGAGTGTCTCAGTTGGTGTCATTTCCATCTTTGGGATAGGGGGGTGGTGATTGGTTTTTCATGCTCTCTCCATTTTTGTAATGGCGTCTCCATTTTTCTTGCATCAGAGCACTTAAAATGAAAGCTAAATGTAAATGTAAAATACTAGACTTTGTTCTAGACCGTGTATATCCTAACTTGATATCCAGATTCTCTCCTGGTACAAAATTGAAGTTAAGAAAGCCAAACTAATTAATATAGTTTATAAGTTAGCTCACATCCATTTTTCTTTAAATAAAATGCTCTCTGGTAAAGCTAAACCTTTTTTTTTCTATCATTCCCTCCTCCCCTCCAACTCAAAGGGTGCAAGTTCAAATCAACTAAAATGGGGTTTTTTTGCAAATTCATGTTGATTTCAGTGATCAGGAAGAGTGAAAACAATACCAGTAAAGCTGAAGCATTTGATTTTGATATCTTTATAAAATTAATTTTTAAAACTTCTGTCAATTTGCTCAGAGCTTCCAAAATATTTTTGTTGCAGTTCAACTGGAAGCAATTGTTTTTAATTTTATTTTACAGAAGTTCAAGTGAAATTAAAAGCAAAAATAGTGGTTGAATTTTAATTCATTTGGTTTATTTTAAAACAACCAAGAACAAAAAACTTACAACTCAATCTACTACATGGGTGTGACCTGAAAAACATCTGGGACAGAATTTTCATTACTAACTTTGGCAGTAATTCCAGAAGTAGCTTAAGCCAATGCTCAAGTGCTTTGGACTTAGGTGGAATTTAAATGCATGACTGGCCATTCTTCTTCATTGAGGTGCTTTCCATTAATTTACTTACAGGACTTCTGTAAATTTCCCAGGAGACAACATTTCCCCCCCTTAGGTTCCTTCTTAAGTAGTTAAGGAGAATATGGTCTCCTTGTTTTGTGTACTATTATCACAGTGAATTAAGCTCATGCAGTCCCCATAACGGCTTTACATTAGCCTATCTAAATTTACTTTAGTAGATTTTAGGTCTATCCTAAATGAATTTTTCCCAGTTTGAAAACAGAAATTCTGCAGGAGAAAAGGGGGGGGGGGAAGGGAAAGAAAGAGAAATCACTTATTCACATAGGTATGTTAAACACGAGAAATAAAAATGTTAAAAAAGAGTAGTGATACTAGTAATCATCAAGGTAAATAATAGTACTTAATATAATATTAATAAACTTTAAAACACTCACATAGGTCACATGCAAAATAAAAGACATCTTCTGTGGATTTGTAGTTTGCATGGATTCGAAAATTCAACCTGGATATCTTCCATGGATCACATCTTTTCTAAAATTATACAAAAACATGACCTGCCAAAACTTACATTAAATGATATTTTTTTGAATAAATTGAAAGACGCTTTCTGACTTCTTGTTTGGAAAGCAATTGTAAAGAGTATTTTCAGACTTGACCTGGTCTCACACTAACCAGCAGAACATACTAACAGTGTTCCAACCAGAAGTATTCATAAACCACCTTTAAAACAAAACATGAGGATTTAACTGGAATCTTAGCAGTGCTAATATTTCCACATATATGGATCCTATGAAAGTGTTGGGTAAATAAACACACAGTATATAGTACTTTAATATTTTCAAACGAAGCTTACAGAAATAGATAATTTCCTTTCCATGTCCCATGGATCATTTGGGGAAAAGATATAGCTGTAACAAGAGCTTTGACTGTGGTATTTTAATTTCAAATTGTATTGGTTGATAGGAATATGCTGTAGAGATTACACAAAGAATGAAAATATCCCATTTGCAGTGAGGCTGGCTAGAATTATTGTGTTTTATTTTTTAAAAACTGTTCTTGGTGGTAAGCCCATGCAAATAAGATGAACAAATCAGGGATGAATTTCTGAATGGACAGTTGTCTCTATTTTGGTGCTCATATTATGAAGAGAAAAAAAAATCCCTGTACATTGGAGCTTTTTCCACTTGCTGAAGCACAATACTTGCAATTATTATGTGGGGCATGAAAATAAATCATGTGCCAAAGCCAGTGTCACTGATATCTTAAAATTAGCATGTGTATCTCTCCCTCCACCATTTAAATTAGGCTAAATTATCTTTGTCTAACATTTTTGCTGTGTGAATTCTCTGCCAACTGACTCTGTCCCAGAGCCCAGGCCATCACCTAAATCTGAATTCATATATTGTCTCATCTTAATACATAAAATACTTATCTTGGGGAATCCCATGGAATGACAAGAATATCTGGAAAAAACCATGAGAAGCAGGTCTCAAATTCTGTGATGTAATAACAAAATTGGCAAAGCTGAAAATTGTCCATTCAACCATTAGTAGTTTTGAAGCCTTTGATTGAAAAAGGAAAATGAAACAGCCAAATGATGAACTTCTTACACCTCTCCATGCAATTCACATGGCAAGATATTTATTTTCATCTGTATCTTTATAAAAAAGTTGTATTCATAAATGGTACTCAACTTTGTAAGCTTATAATATAGAAAATGTTCAGAACAAATAGAAAAATTACTAACAGCTGGGACAGCAAAGCTTAATTGGATGAATTGCAATCTGACTGGCTTTAACCATCTGCATATTTATTTCTCTTTATCAGAAATCCAGCTGCAAGTGCTGCCACATTTGCCAATACCTTCAATTAGTTATGTGCCCTTTATGGATATCATTATTTTTCACAGCCACACTGCGGTGTTTAATATTTAAAGAAAGCAATAGCAACAGAATGAAAAATTGCTATGTTTTAGAGGACTCCTATCTTTAAAGCATCTTTTAGTACATTTGTGGCCTTTCCCCATCACATGCCACTCATGTGAGAAGATTAATAAAATATTCTGCTGGCCTGTGCATCTACCTTAAAAAACTTGAAGTAAAATGCTTCAGTTGCAGAGCACTTTGGAAGCAATTTCTACTCATGCAATACAAATACAGAATAGGTATAAATTGACCTAAACTCTGATGGACATGTGGAAAGTTTGATGCATTTCAGGTGACAGCCCTCTTCCCGATGGGGGGCCAGGGGCCTTGGGTCCCCATCGATTCAGCACCTCTGGTGAGGCCCCAGTTCTTATCTGAATCTTTTGAGGACCTGACTAACAAGTACCCTTTCTTTTGGAGGTTTCCAAAGAAGAGCCCAAATCTTTCAAAGTGGCCTCCACACTAATAGTGATATATGTTTTTGCTGCAGTTCTGAATTTAGATGAGCAAGATTTGGATTTAAATAAATCAGAAAGATTTATTCAAATTGCTTTAATCTCATCATTTGTTCTCCAACCTATTCAAAAAGTTAAGAGCCTCCCTTGAGACTCCTTTAACTTCTGGGTCTGTTCCCATCCAGAAAGCATCCAAGGCACTGTTGAACTTGAACATGTTGGCTGTATTAAAATTATTTTCCAGAACATAACCAAGACTCAGAAATTTAGAAGGATTTAGTAGGTTTGTCAACTGATACCCTTTTCCTTTCATTCAGTTAACAAGTTTGAGTCTTTCTTTCACATGCTTTCAAAAAATTAGCAAAATCAGTAAGAAGTCTACAACAGTAAGAAATCCTCCATCATGTTACAGCTAGAGCTCAATTTAATTTATGAATGGGTTTGTATGTTGTGGTTGACTGCAGCTGAGGAAATGGATCTAGTGGCTCAAGTCTATGCTGCTTAGAAGAATAAGCAAAAACCTTAAAAATAAAGTTAAGTTGACTCTGTCACTAAAACCACCTAGAAGCTAAATGGGGATCATTCAGATGGCTACTGAATACCTGTATTTCTCTCAGAAAATAACATCAAATTATTTACTTATTTCTAAAAGGAAAGATTAAAAGGTAAGAAGGCTAAGAAATAGTAGTTTCCTGTCAGCACAGTTTACATTTCAAGCACAGAAGAAAAGGAGTATGACTCAGGGTCACAGCAAGGGATTGTGGAAAAGAATACACAAGGAATATATTTAAAATGCAATAGTAAACAGAGATTATTTTTTGTGTGCAAGTGACTGAAAAAATAGTTGAATATACTCAAAAATCACAATAATATTTGATGAGCCTTGCTAATGGCTGTAATTTGACATTCAGCTCTTCTGGGGAAGAGCTATGTGTTTCTATGACTTGTAAGCCTCTTGAGTATCAAACAATAATAATAAAAAAAAGTAGTAACTGAAAGTAATTCAGCAAACTTTGTAGTTTCACACAACACTAGTTTTGCTTGTCAGCAGTTTGAGGTGCAGTTTCCCAGAAAGTTCTACACCTATCTCCTTAAAACTTGGCAGGCTTGATGCTATTAGAAGAGATTACTATCCCTGAATGGTCAAATCATCCAAAAATGACCATGTTATAGGTATTTCAGTGATTCCCTATTATAGTCTATAGCTGAATCTTCCCGAATGAGCGCCAAATGTTCCAAAGCTGATTTGACCATATCAGTTTGGGACAGTGATCCGAATCGCTGAATTGAATCACTGTCCTCTGAATTGGCCGAATCTGAATCCAAATTGAATACTTCCCTATTTGCACAGGCCTACTACAAAGCATTTTTTTTTGAAGAAAAGATAAAAGGACATACCAGGAAAAGAGATTTAAGATATTTTTAACAGTGTGTCTACACCTATCTTCTGTGATCTTAACATACATAAATATGGAATAATTACTGCAAATATATATATAGTAGTTTGTAAGAAGTCCAAATTCAAAATTTAACTTCTATTTTTTTGTCTGATCAGGAGTCTAAGTAAAAAATATAACTGAGGCCTCTTTGGATGGCAGGATCCAGCCAAATAACCACATACAGTGTCTATACATGTGCTCTGGGATGGATGGGGGGCACTTTAATTACAGTGTCTCTGAGAGCTACTCTAATTAAGGTGTCCACAATGACTCATGCACTCAGTGTCCTGTGCTTCAAAATGGTAGCAGACGCTTTAACTAAAGCTCACTGAATGAGCTTTAGTTAAAGCGCTCCCGCCATCATTTTGAAATGCGGGGACGCTAAATAAGTGTGATACAGAGGCTGCTGGAGAATGCTAATAAGCATGCTCCAGCAGATTCACCTAATTAAGTCTGCATAAAACACTATCTCATACATTGCATACACAGGAGGTAGGTGGCTTTGCATTTAAACTATTTCTATATATTTGTAAAATTATGTCATGTTATATGAACACAAATATAGATTCATCTGATTGAATTAAGATTGTGCCTTCAATAGAACTATATTATTTAATGTAACTGCCTAGTTGGTCCACATGTTTACAAATTCATGTATAATCTGAAGCATTTCTGGGTAGACCATTTATCTCATTCAAACCCCACTGAAGTGAAGAGACCATAAAATTACATCTCTTGGTAGGACTGAGGCTCATTAACATTTAAAAAAAAAGTAAAATAAGGGAAGGAGCAGAAATCCTCAATTTTATTGTTAAATACAATTCATACTTGCTTTTGGGGGGGGGGGCATCCTTGTTTTTTTTTGTAAATATAGTTCAAATTAACTACTACTGCTGCTAGAATTAGAGTTAGAAGTAATGATCACCTAAGAATAACTGTCTACAATAACTCCAACTGTAATTAAATGATTCTCCTTTTATAAATATATATGATACCTACACTTCAAAGTGAATTATGAGTGCTAAATACACCCAGGGATTCCTTAACCCAGATCCATGCTTTTGCAATTTGTTAATTTCATTGCACTACCTTTTCTGGGACATCAGTAGTCTGATACTTTTTATGATTTTCACCTTTGATATCATTAAGAAAAAATATTTGAATGCTAGACCTCTGATAACAGTCTGAACTAAGATCTCACTGGAGTTAGCAACACAGAATCCAAATAGAAAAAGCTCCACAGGGCTGGATTTTTGTGTTATTTTAATGCAGCAAAATGGAGCTGCATTTAAAAACCAAGAAGAAAAGTTAAAAACAAACAAACTAAAAACATCGTCTTTGAGACAGAAGAGAGCAAAACCATCAGAAGCATCTGTGGTAACTGGAACTAATCCAGAGTATTCACATAATCTCAAACCTTTTAAGACCTGACTACGAGATGCAGAATTTAGCCATTAGTTAACAGGAGATGCATCTTAATTGAACACTGGACCTCTGCCATTGTAATTATGTCAAAAGCTAAATTAGACACTAGACTTACTAAGGAATAATCATAAGACAAAATGAGAAATGTTCCTCACCAGCAGTAATTAATTCAGGTAGCGGAGAGCACAAAGTTAGCGCACTTGCTGACTAGCAAGCAATATGTGGATATTTTGCACCATGTGGTAGCAAATGCTCAATCTTATTTTAATGAGGCTATATGCTATTGATGTTTCATGCATATCAGAAAGCAACTGCGGAGTTTGGCAGACTTTAAAATGATTGGCAGTTTCCAATCACAAAAAGACACAAGATTGGAATGACAAGAGGTTGTAGGTCAGGTTTGAAACAATGTGGCAGAGTTGCCTGGGAAATCTTGCTGCTAGTTTCTAGCTTTTATAAGCAGCAAACAAAATCATTGGGAGAGAGGGGGGAATCATTAGAGTGTTTCAGTCAAGAAGCTTGTGCATAAAAATAGATAAAATACAGAAGGAAACAAATATGGTATTACTAGGTGTATGTTGAATAGATGAAAAACCTCACCACATCGTTTTTCTAATTCAGATCTCAAACTTCATATAAAGTTATTTCTTCTCTTCTTGAGATAACCTGTCTTCAGACCCTTCTCTCCCTTCCCAAAAGTTGCCGGTATTTTTAGCTTCCCTTGCCCAGTATAAGAGGTATGAGGAGCTTGTTCGTCGATGATCTGCAATCCAGTGCGATAGGGATACTTTTCAGAGTGTAGTAGGGACATTTCAACTCTGGCAGCGATAGAGCATGCCATTGCTTGTTATTATGTCCAAGTCTTGTATACTAAGAGTGTCTGTTATGGGGACTGAATCACAAGGTCCCTTCATGGAATGCTTGCTCGAAGGAACATGAGCACATCTGCTGCAATCTAACAATGCTAGAGATGGGTGCACTGCAAGACAATCCTGATAATCTTTATACTTCAAAATGAGTCTCAATCAGCTGGAGCAAAGTGGAAAGTGTGTGGGGAGGGAGGGAGGGTGAGAATTAGGGATGCCTACTGAAGCGTCACACAATTTGATTCAGAGGAGATTCAATTGATTCAGAGGAGATTCAGCGGCCGAATCTCCAAATCCAAATTGAATCAGGAGACCGGTTAAAAGGTCTGAACTGATTCAGAAGCATCCAAATCAATTCAGAAAAGATTCAGAAAGATTTGGAGATTCAGAAGGCAGGCTTTCAGGAAACAGAAACTGAGACGAAGGAGGGGGAAGAGGTGGGGAAAGACTGCTCTGATATGATCATCTGTAGCTGGCCAGCAACTGGTCTTTCCCTGAGTTCCCTTCCAATCACAGTGATCTGGAGGAAGGATGTAGAAACAACATATAAGGCTGTGTGTGAAGTGATCTGTGTCTTTTGTGAGCTGTCTCTCTCTCCGACCAGCAGTGTCTGAAAGGCTTGCTATCTAGTTACTTGGTAGCTAGCTAGTCTTTCTTCTTCTGTGTTTTCCCTGATAGTGTGTCATCGCTGTGCAGGAGAGCACAACATATATTACAGACACACACACATTTTGCAGCATACCAAACATTATGAAGTGTGCAGAAAGGCAGGTGCCAGGTCTTCTGGAAGGGGAGGGAGAGGGGGAAGAGGGAGAGCTGAACTCCCCCCTCCTCCCCAATAGCATAGACCAGGGGCAGTTGAAAAATGCAGCCCATGGGCCAGAGGCGACCCACCAGGCCATTCTATCTGGTCTGCAGAGCCCCTAACATTTTAGAAAATTAAAATTTATCTCCCCTTGGCTGCTTGTCATGTGGCCCTCAATGGCTTGCCAAAACTTAGTAAGCAGCCCTTTGCCCAAAATAATTGCCCGCCCCTGACATAGACAGACCCTCTTTCCTGGCACCAATGGGTCTTCTGCTGCTAGAGGGAGCAAGGAGGCAGGAGCAGTGTCTGCACCGTCACCATCTCCACTAACACCAGTAATAACCACTAGTGCCAGCATAACAGTCCCCACCCCAAATTTCAGTTCCTAGCATGAGCCTTACAGTGCCAGAGGAGGAGCTGGATCTGGAAGCAGTGGATCTGAGTGCCATAGCTAAGGAAATTCTGGAGAAGAAGGGGGAATTTGAGTTTGTGCTCCACACCCCTCAAAGTTCACATAGAGGCAGGTCTCTTCTGGAAGCACTTCAGAAGAGGTTGTGCAGGCAGGTGGCTCAGCTCCTCCTTTTGTTGTGCCTCTGCCTGGTGAGGAGGGGGATAAGGCAGGATCGCCACCATCAACCCAGAAGTGGGTGAGTAGTGTACTGTGGGATCATTTTGAGGTGGCAGATGATCCTGGGTAAGCTACCTGCCAGCACTGCCCAAAGCAGATCAGCTGGGACAAGTACAAGAAACACTTCACCACCACAGCGATGCTGCTGCATCTCAGGAGGCAGCACCCTCTTGCCCTTAGTTCTCCTCAGCCTGGCACCAGTGGGAGCGTGCTCCCAAAGAAGTCCCATTCTTGCTTCAAAGCCCTGGTCCCCAAGAAGCAGAGGCAGGCCACCCTGGACCAGTGGGGAAAGACAGAGACAAAGTGGGGGATGATCAGGGTGCAGCAGGGCAGGCCCTACGAGGAGAGGCTAAGGGACCTGAACCTGTTCAGCCTCCACAAGAGAAGGCTGAGGGGGGATCTAGTGGCCGTTTACAAGCTAGTCAGAGGGGACCAGCAGGCCTTGGGGGAGTCCCCGTTCCCTTGAGCACTCCCAGGAGTGACAAGAAATAGCGGTCACAAGCTGGCAGAGGGTAGATTTAGACTAGACATCAGGAGGCGCTACTTCACTGTCAGGGCGGCTAGGATCTGGAACCAACTTCCAAGAGAAGTGGTGCTGGCTCCTACCCTGGGGGCCTTTAAGAGAAGGCTAGATGAATACCTTGCTGGGGTCATTTGACCCCAGTACTCCTTCCTGCCATGGCAGGGGGTCGGACTTGATGATCTGCTCAGGTCCCTTCTGACCCTACAAACTATGAAACCTACCTGCTATGAATCCATGCTGGCTGCTCTGCTGCATTATTTTTCCTGCTGGACTTGTACAAATATGATCCGTAATAATTTTTTCAAAGACTTTTCCATGGATAGAAGTGAGACTAACTGGTCTATAATTACTCAAATCCTCTTTCCTCCCCTTCTTGAAAATAGGGACCACATTGACCCTTTTCCAGTCCTCCGGGACCTGACCCAAGCACCATGAGGGCTGAAACCACCGTGCCAGTGGTTCTGCTATGACACCGGCCAAGTCCCTCAGCACCCTCGGATGTAGCTTCTCTGGGACTGTTGACTTAAACACACTCAGTCCATCCAAGTGACTCTGAACCAAGTCAGTGTCAATAATTGGTAGGCTGGTGTCCCTCTGATGCCCATCTAATAACCCATTTGGAGACTTGTCATGATCCTTGTTCAGGAATTCTAAGACAAACTCATTGAAGAGTTCCTGGGCAACCGTGGCCAGATCCTGTCACATCTTCATGTGAGTGGCCCTCCTCTGGATCCTCTCCATGTTGTCAACATCCCTCCTGAAGTGCGGCATCCTGAACTGGTTGCAGTACTCCAACTGTGACCTGACCAGTGTCACATAGAGGGGGAGGATCTGTGGATACATGACAAGATGCAGTTGGCCTTCCTGACCGCATCCCCACACTGTCGGCCCATGTTCATTTTGGCATCAATAATGACTCCAAGATCCTTTTCTGCCTCTGTACTGATGAGAAGAGAGTCCCCCAGCCTGTAGGTATGCTGCTGATTCTTCCTCCCCAGGTGCAGTACCTTGCACTTGTCAGTGTTGAACCCCATCCTGTTCTCATCTGCCCACCCCTGTAACCTGTCTAGGTCTGATTGCAGCCTATTCCTCCCTTCTAGCATGCCCACTTCCCCCCACATCTTAGTGTCGTCTACGAATTTGAACAGGGTGCTTTTTACCCCCTCATCCAAGTCGCTGATGAAGATGTTGAACAGTGCAGGCCCAAGGACCGAGCCCTGCGGGACCCCACTGCTCATATCTCTCCAGGTTGAAACTGGCTCCAGGTTGAAAATGACCCTTCAGCCAGTCAGTGACCCATTTGACTGTGTAGGCGTCGACACCACAGTCCCCTAGTTTTTTTAATGAGAACGGGGTAAGAGACAGCGTCGAAGGCCTTCCTAAAGTCCAGAAAGACTATGTCCACTGCTACCCCTGCGTCTAAGGATTTTGTGACCTGGTCATAGAAGGCCACCAGGTTGGTCTGACAGGTCATGCCTGGCTAGTCTGTTTTCTTTTTATGACCAGGACACAAAATGCTTAGATGCAAGAGTAGAAGTGGATGTCGTTTACTTGGATTTTAGTAAGGCCTTCAATATGGTATCTCATCCATTTTCATAAATAAATTAAGAGACGGTGACTTAGATAATTACACAGTCCAGTGGGTGGCAAATTGGCTTGGGGGTCACACCCAGAGACTGGTGCTGGATGGGTCAGTATTGACCTGGAAGGATATGGGTGGTGGAGTCCCACAGGGCTTGGTCCTTGGACCTGTACTCTTCAATGTCTTCAACTGACTTGAATGTGGGCATGAAGTGTACTCTGTCCAATTTTGTGGATGATACTAAGTTGTGGAGTGAATTGGAAACACCAAGGATAGGGAACAATTGCAGGCGGATCCGGAAAGGTTGGAAAAGTGGGCAGAAAACAATAGAATGCAGTACAACAAGGACAAGTGCAGAGAGCTACACCTAGAGCATAAAAATATCCAGCACACTTACTGGCTGGAGAATGACCCTCTCAGCAGCACAGAAGCAGAAAGGGATCTTGGAGTCATAGTGGACTCCAAGATAAACACGTGTTGTCAGTGTGACAAAATTATCAGCAAAGCTAACCGCACTTCATCATGCATTAGCAGATGCATGATGAATAGATCCAAGGAGGTGATACTTCCCCTTTATGTGGCACTAGTTAGGCCACAGTTAGAGTACTGCATCTAGTTTTGAGCGCCATACTTTAAGAAGAATGTGGATAGCCTCAAGAGGGTCCAGAGGAGGGCCAATTGTATTGTTAAGATTTTGCAGGCCAAGCCCTATAAGGACAGACTAAGGGACCTGGATCTCTTCAGCCTCCACAAGTGAAGGCTGAGAGGTGATCTTGTGGCTGCCTACAAATTCACTGGGGGGTGGGGGGAACAGCAAGGAATCTGAGATGCTCTGTTCACCAGGGCACCTCTTGGGGTAACAAGGAACAATGGTCACAAACTGACAGAGAGCAGATTTAAGCTGGACATCAGGAAGAACTTCTTCAAGGTAAGGGTGGCCAACATTTGGAATGGGCTTCCAAGGGAGGTGGTGCTCTCCCCCAGCTTGGGGGTCTTTAAGAGAAGTCTGGATAGGTATCTGGCTAAGGTCATCTGACCCCAGCACACTTTCCTGCCCAGGGAAGGGGGTTGGACTCAATGATCTGTTGAGGTCCCTTCTGACCCTAACAACTATGAATCTATGAAAACAAAACAAAACAAACAAACAAACAAAAATCCTCCCTCCTCTCTCCACCCCCACACCACCCCCCCCCCGCCCTACTAGCTGGGGAAATACAATACATAGTAAAGGGAAGTGGAATGGAAAAAGAGCTTAATCAAAACCACCTTTATGCTCCCCCTAATGAAGTCTAAACTTATACTACTTAGAACAGGCCTAAAAACAAATTTTGCCAGCCTGAGATCCATGAAAGTATAAGCCTCTTTGACTTCAAAAAAACTTAAGTGCAAGTTTAAGAGCCAAATCATATGGATCACCTTGAAATACCTTGCCTTTAACACCCTTACCAACAACTGTCTGTTGGTAAAAGCAGAACTAAATTTAAGTTTTTAATGGTCCTTAAAATAAATGAGGCAAAGCTGTCAAATGATTACTTCCTTCAGATCCCTTTCTCCAATCTAATAAATAGTGGTTCAGGACTAGTAAACAAATAGTGGTTCTGTGGATTTATTATCTAGCGGTTCCAAATCACAAGAGAGAAAGCAATACTCTGTTTATAATTATAGGATTAGACAAAAGTTTTACAACCGTTATATACTGTGTTTTATTAAATCACTTTCATATTTTTCCTAACAATTTCTGAAACTGGTTAACCTGAGGTAATAACCTGAAATTTTTACCATGGATTTTAAAGCAAAATATATTTTGCTTATCTAATGTAATCTCTGCAATTGGTAAAAGTGTTCACATGTTCTTAATTCAGAGCAGTTCATTTAGTAAGGACATCAGAACTTCTTGTGTACACAAAATGCAGCACGTACATGAAGATTAGCAAGATCCCGGACTAGTTCTGCAAGAACTACAGGGGAAAAAAACACTCATTAATAGTTTATTTCTAAATATTTCAATAGCTAGACCTACATGAACCTATTGCCTGATTTCCCTTAGCCGGCATCATCTTCCCTGCTCCCATATTCTCCAAGTCACTGTGGCACTTCTGAAAATTTTACTCCAAACCCTAAAAAACTTTCAGGAGATAAAGGAAACCTGCCAGCAGAATCTCTGGCAGGCAGAAAGAAGTCCCTCAAAAATCTCTTCAAATTAGACAAGTCATTGCAGGAACACTATTAGAGCACAAGATTCTCAGCAGCAACTGCGCCCTAGGAGAAAGCAGTCCTTCAAATAGCTCCCAAACAAAGTTAGTCTGCAGGTGTGCAGTTACAGCAAAGGATATTTAGCTGCTGCTTCAGGCCATCTCATAAGCTTGGCACATATTCCCAAAATTAATATTTGTGCAATGTTCTCTCTCTCCTTCACATACTTCTGTAAACCTATGGTACCCACCCTGTGAAGCATTCAAACTTTTAACACCTCACACTTCCCTTTATATGCATTGTATCCATGTGCGCCTTTATCTTGTAATCTCTTCAGGGAAGGATACTATTCTTTGACATGCCCTATCTATTCTATTCAGTGCCTTGCAGATAAAACACTATACAAATAATAGCACAGGGCCACAGTCTACTCTTTGTACTCGCACTGAATAGTATCTTTATCCTCTGAACAGTTCAACTAAAATTAATGGGACCACCTCCAGAGTGGAGCATCTCTTAGTGAGCAAAGGTGGTAGAATCTGGCCATAACCTTTTGTACTACAGTATCAGTGCATTTCATTCAAGTTAACTACATGTAAGCTAGATAAGTTACTATAAAAATATAGGTTAAAATGCAAAGCATGTTACATCAAACTCCAAAAATGTTTAGAAAGCTGTTGATGTTCGAACTTCTAGTCAAAAGGCAGGGTAGATATGCACTTTTATAGACTAAATGAGAGACGGCGAGCGAGAAAGAGAGAGGGAGAGCGAGAGAGAGAGAGAGAGAGAGAGAGGGAGAGAGCGAGCAAGCGAAAGAGAGAGCGAGCGAGCACACAAGCGAGCAAGCGCATGCAAGGGGCTCAAGCAACTCTACAAGCTTTTGTGAACCCAAGTTCATTTCATCCAATTTTGTGAAAGGTCAGCATAGTGCAGAGTATGAAACGGACAAGTGATTAGAATACAACAGATAGGAAAGCAGGAGGGAGAGGGTGGGGTAGAGGAAGGAGTGCTGAGAGGCACACAAGCAATGAAAACTCATAGGAACAATAGAGGTTACAAAAACTAATCCAAGTAATGGAGACTAGAAACTGTAGTCCTTGTTTTAAACCATACTTAACTAGTCCAGGATCCAGATGATTTCTTGTCCTTTAATTTCCCATTCAGACTGGTTTTTATATGTTTTCTGCCTAAAAACAGATTCCTGGGAATGCCTGAGGTCAGTAATGGAGTGGCCAGGGAGAAGTATTCTGCCACAGGCTTTTGTGTTTTTCTGCTGCTGTTGTCAGATCAGTTGATCCTACTGCATGCTGCCTTTTTGACTTTCTATGGATTTTCTAAGTAAACTCTGCACCCATAAATTCTTGGTTATTCACATGCTTCATATATTGTCATCTATTGCATCTGGGCTCTTCAGACCTGAGCTGACCTTACCAGTAACTATTATAAAGGAGCTTATATAGAATAAAGAGTGGACAAAACCTTAATATTGACCTCAGAGACCTGTCCATCTTAAAATATATGCATCCTGAGACCAGAACTGGAAATTTTGAAGGGGTTATTTGGAAAGGGACATAGAATAAAATGCAGAATATGCACATTCTATCAGTCAGTCAGAGATTGGTGAAAACAGCTGCCCTATGAAAAAAAAATCCCAAAAAACAAAAAACCTGGAGTACCCTAGGATTTGTTAGAAGAACTTTATTTGAATAAAAGCTACCTCAACTATACTTTAATATGACATTTTCGTGGAATAAATCTCTCCATCCAGGAATCGACAGGTAGGTGGGGTTTTAGCAATTTGCTAAAGAGCACCTATATGATTCTTTTCAGTTAGTCGCATTTTTTTTTTGCACTACATAAAATAATTTAGAATTATAGAAAATTAGGGCTGGAAGGGAACTCAGGAGGTCATCTAGTCCAACCCCCTGCTCAAAGGAGGACAATCCATAACTAGATAATTCCAGCCAGGGCTTTGCTGAGCCAGGCCTCAAAAACCTCCAAGGATGGAGATTCTACCACCCCTCTAGGTATCCTGTTCCAGTGCTTTACCTCCTAATATGCAACCTAAACTTCCCTTGCCACAATTTGAGACCATTGCTCCTTGTTCTGTCATCTGCCACCACTGAGAACAGTCTAGAGCCATCCTCTTTGGAATCACCCTATAGGTAGTTAGAGGCTCCAATTAAAATCACCTCTCAGTCTTCTACTCTCCAGACTAAATAAGCCCAGTTCCTTTAGTCTCTCCTCAGAAGTCATGTGTCCCAGCCCCTAACCATTTTTGTTGCCCACCCCTGGACTCTCCAATTTCTCTACATTGCTTCTGTAGTGGGCAGCTCAAAACTGGATGCAATACTCTGGATGTGGCCTCATCAGTGCTGAATAGAGGAGAATAATTACTTCCCTCAATCTGCTTGCAATATGCCTATGAATGTAGCCCAGTATGCCATTAGCCTTCTTGGCAACAAGGGCACACTGCTGACTCATATCCAGCTTATTGTCCACTGTAACATCCAGGTCCTTTTCTGCTGTGCTGCTGCTTAGCCAGTTGATCCGAAGCCTGAGTGGTGCAAAGGACTCTTCCATCCTAAGTGCAGGCCTTGCCACTTGTCTTTATTGAACCTCATGAGATTTCTTTTAGTCCAATGTTCCAAATTATCAAGGTCTCTCTAAATCCTAGCCCTACCTACCAGAATACCTACTAGTGTCATTTCCAAACGTACTGAGGATGTACTCCATACTACCTTCCAGGTGGCTGATGAAAATATTGAACAAAACTGGCCCTAGGACTGCCCCCTGGGGCACTCCACTTGATACTGGCTGGCAACTAGGCATTGAGCCATTGATTACTGTAGCAGAAAGCCCCGTTTTCCTCTTGCCTGCATTTGCTGTCCCTTCTTTGGATATGTTTCTCTTTTTCTACCTTTCTTCCTTCCTCTTTCTTTCACTTTAAGATAAGGAATTGTGTTTTAAAATTTGTATGTGTGCATTTTGTGTCTCCCCTTGTAGTTTGGTATTTTTATCTATTTGTGTGCCATGGCATTTGTAGCTTATATTTTATACTCCTCACCTTTCAACTTTCAACTAAATGTGTTTTAGTAAGTTATACATTGTAACAACGTTACAATGGGCAGGAATCAAACTGTCCTTCTCTGTATCAGGCTGGCCCCTGAAAGAGCGAGTGAATCAGT
>NW_005842511.1:785069-806548 GCF_000455745.1 Alligator sinensis | reverse complement strand
AGCCACCAAAGTCTGCCAGAGACAGATAAAAGGCAGTGAAAAGTGACCCTCAGTGGCGCCCTCTTGATCTCCAACTCGACCAGACCTGTCCAGCCAGAAGGACCAGCCAGTGACCCCCTTCTGGAAGATAACACCATGCTGAAAAAAGCCTCAACGACAGACTCCAGCGCTTGTAGGATAGGTATACCTGACTCTGTAGCCTGCTACTGTGTGTGTGTGTGTGTGTATGTATGTATGTGCATGTGTGGACCAGCCCCAAGGTTTATGATTACAGTGTTTCAATCCGCCTAATAAACTAGAATTTTAAGGATCCCGAGTTGGACATTTGTAGCCAAAATTACTACCCTTTAAGCCTGAAACTCCAACCAGTTTTCTATCTACCTTACAGTCCATTCATCCAAATCATACTTCCTTAGCTTGCCTGGGAGAATGTTGTGGGAGATTGTATCAAAAGCATTGCTAAAGTCAAGGTATATCACATCCACTGCTCTCCCTGCATCCATGGAGCAAGTCAGCTTGTCAAAAAAGGCAAATCAGGTCAGTTAGGCATGACTTGCCCTTTATGAATTCATGCTGACTGATCCTATTCACGTTCTCCTCTTCCATTTGCATAGAAATTTTAATCAGGATGGTTTGTTCCTGTACCCTCAGTAAGGTTTTTTTGGGTTTTGTTTTTTTTAAATACAGCCAGTTCTCTGGGACTTCTTTCCCCCTCAGACTGGCCTCCCAGGGGATCCTGCCCATCTATTCCAAGGGAGTCAAAATCTGCTGTTCTGAAGGTCAGGGTCATACTCTGCTTTTCTTTTTGTCCGAATCCCGAACTTGATCATCTGGAGATCACAGCTGCCCAAGTTGCCTTCCACTTCTACATCTCCCACTAATTCTTTCCTGTTTATGAGCAACAGGTCAAGAAGAGCATGGCCACTAGTTGGTCTCTCTAGTATTTGTACCAGGATGTTGTCTCCAACGCTCCCCATAAACTTCCTAGATTGCCTGTGCATTGCTATATTACCTTCCCAGCAGATGACAGGTTGACTGAAATCCCTCATGAGAACCAGGGCCTGTGATCCAGAAATTTGTGCTAGTTGTCTGAAGAAAGCCTCATTTACCTCATCCTCCCGGCCTAGTGGTTTATAGCAGACACTCATCATAACATCACCCTTACCCACTCTCACCTTAACTGAGAGACTTTCAAGAGGCCTATATCCAGTTTTATACTGGAGCTCTGACCAGTCATACAACTCTTTTACATACAGCACAACTCCTCCTCCTCCTCCTCTTCTCCCCTGCTTGTCCTTTCTGAACAGTGTCATAGATTCACAGATGTAAGGTCAGAGGGGACCTGAGCAGACCATCAAGTCCAACCCCCTGTACTGGGCAGGAATGAATACTGGGCTCATATGACCCCAGTCAGGTAGTTATTGAGCCTCCTTTTAAAGACCCCTAAAGTAGGAGCCAGCACCACTTCCCTTGGAAGCTGGTTCCAGATCCCGGCTGCCCTGACAGTGAAGTAGCGCCTCCTAATGTCTAGGCTGAACCTACTCTCCATCAACTTGTGGCCATTATTCCTTGTTACACCAGGGGGTGCTCGGGGGAACCCAATCCCCTCTGGTCCCCCCGGTAAGTTTATAGATACCACAAGGTCCCCTCTCAGCCTTCTCTTGTGGAGGCTGAACAGGTTCAGGTCCCTTAGCCTCTCCTTGTAGGGCCTGCCCTGCTGCCCCCTGATCACGCGAGTGGCCCTCCTCTGGACTCTCTTGATGCTGGACACATCCTTCCTGAAGCACATCGCCCAGAACTGGACACAGTACTCCAACTGCCACCTGACCAATGTCGCATGGAGGGGGAGGATCACCTCCTTGGACTTGTTTGTTTGTACCCATTCATGACAGTGCTCCAGTCATATGTGCTATCCCACCAAGTCTCTGTTATTTCACAGTTCCTTGACTGTGTGAGGACTTACAGTTCTCCCTGCTTGTTTCCCAGGCTCCATCCATTCGTGTACAGGCACCTGAGGCAATTAGCTGATTGCCCTACTTTCTCAGTAAAAACAAAGAAGCCCCCTGTGTTGCCCCCTCCTCCTTGTGCTTCTTCCTGGTCTCCCACTTCTCCACTACCTTAGAGCTTTAGTCTTGATCCCCTGGAAATGATGTATTACAATGTCATCCAGTATAGCATTGGAATAATAAACTGGTAAATCAGAAACTGCATTTATATCTTATTAGAAAGCATACACACCATCATGTGAAAATATCTTAGATGAATATTAGATTGCACAACTGTTCTAGATTAAAATTCATTGCAGGTCTTCTTTTTAGAGGTGTTAAAATAATGACTTGCTCATTCACATGATACTTATTTGACATCTGAGCTATCTGTATTATAGTTTTACTCCCATGACATAAAAAGAAAGACGGGAGTTCTTGGGATGCATGTCTGCTATCAACATATTTTATTCAAAGCTTGTTTGATAATGTAAAAGAATGAATCACAAACAAGTCTGGTAAGTTATTTCCCTTGCTACATTGTACCATCATCTTCATTACATTTAGAAAACAGCCACTCTACTTTGAAAATAGTATAAATTAAGAAAAATATTTCAGTTGGAGGGATCATTTGTCCAATTTGTTACTCGATATACTTTGGTCAGAATAAATAGAGGTAAAGTCAACTTTAAGAAACAGAAATAAATACGCTAAAAGCACAGATACAGGCAGTTGGATCGTCATCATTACTCATGAAGCAGTTTCAAATCCTACATACAGCATAGACTTAAAGTTAGTATCACAATGTTCCCATTTACAAAATGTAAGTTAACCATGTGAAACAGAAAAAGCTACCAAACAATCACATACTAAGTATAACAACTACCCTACCTGAATAGTCACAAACAATCCACAATTTGGACCTACTTTAACTAATATATTTTCTAGGTATTTACTAATTTCTAATTAAGTATTAGAAAATAGGACCTTGTTCTAAACATTTACAATCCTAAAAAGATGCATCAGATTAGATGGATTCACAGTGGTTATGACTATAATAAGCAATGCATTAGTACAAGCAGCTAGGGCAGTGGTTCTCAAACTTTTTTTTTGCAGACCACTTGAAAATTGCTGAGGGTCTCAACAGACCACTTAACTTTTTTTTTGTTCTACAAATCAAAGCACACAATTCATATTTTAATATCAGTAGTCTTATCTTTCTAATGCGATGGATGTGCCTGGGGTTTTTTAGCAAAATTCTGGGAAGTCGGGTGTAATGTTCGTCAGCTTTAGCCTTAGGTCACCTTTCTGCAGACCACCTGAATGGAGCTCATGGACCAGTGGTGGTAAATAGACCTAGTTTGAGAACCTCTGAGCTAGGAGATATCAGTCACCATTAACTCATTCATTTGTTAGTATCAGAGGGATACAAATGCCCAATCAGCAACCAGGAGCAGATGAACAGCATTAAGTTAGTTAGACACAAGAGCTCTCAGGAAGCCCTGATCTCCTATGATCTAGGAAAAAAGTTTGAAAGAGAAAACCACATACAAGTTGAACAGCAGTGATGATGGACAAACAGCCACCAGAAATTATGGTTGCTTGCAAGTCAAATTGGTGAAACCCTGCATGCCTATGAGGACTACTGCAGTGTCCAGTGTACACTGGACTTGTAGAAGAGAGAGATGACCAGACTACCTTTAAGTACAGCAAAATAGTCCAGAAAGGGCTAGGTGAAATTGATGATGATAACCACAGGATCAGTAATTGTTAGGAGCATGTGAATGCAAAAGATGTGGTTAGAAATTCTTCCTTGCAAATTATCAGAAAAGGACAAAATCTGAGCATCAAAGACTGAGGGCTGCCATGCAACAGGAATATCAGACCAGAATCTTTCAGACTACAAACTTTTTTCCTTGCACTTTTGAAGACTGTGGTAAATTCCTCCACAACGGATAACTACAAATAGGGCTAGCAGAACCAGGACTAAAGATGCAAAGTCAACGATGGGGAAAAATTAGGAGGTGAGCAGCAATGGTGAGGTTCTTCTTTTTAAAACACTACCTGAAGTGACTCCTTCTGAGAATTCAATGGTTAGTAAGTACAATCACTTCTCCTGTGAAAGTCATCTTTTCTACTACTACTTCAAAAAACAAATAAACACTACATGCAAGAAAACCATACAACTTTATTTGATAGCGTCTGTATCAAACTTGGAAAAGCATATGGGTGAGAATCACTAACAGCATGGGGTAACACACAAAATTGCAGTGTTGTTTTCAATGTACCAGCCCATGGGGTTTTTAATTATATCCAAAAAAAAAAAAAAAGATGGGGGCGGGAAAGGTGGAAATCAAAGCCCAAAGGTGCAGCTGTTGCAAGTGCTATCATGAAGATAGTCTCTTCTACAGAATGAGTTCCTAGTGGTTTTTCTTCCATTCACCATCACCCATTTCCTGTGTTGCTTTGCTAAATTTATTTAAATACTTTCTTCAAAAGGAAAAAAAAAAAAGCATTGTAAGAAGAAAATGAGAAAATTATAATACATTAAAATGCCTTTGATTGAAGACCTATGTGCATGTTTAAGCTTCTCCAAAACATTTTGAACAATGAAAAAGACACAGAGTGGGAAAAGAACAACATTCAAGGACAGAAGCAATTGGAAATTTGAGTTAGTCAACATCTTGATGAAAATCATCTCGATGAAATCGACTAAGGAGCCCCTTATAGCATACATTATATAAATTGTAACAAAAAGATAAAAAGCATATAGAGAAGGTGAATAAAGATTTCCTTTTTGGCAGATTTTCCCATGATGGTGGATAAAAGTAGAAAATCGACTGGCTGCTACTCAAGAAATCAATGCAAGTTTTTTACCTCAATGCATTTAGATAAGGAGAATTTAATCTAGCTACCATCAAAATATGATCCACTGAGGTACTGGAATCCCTATTTCTGAACATTTCATAATTATTTTCATCAGCAGCCCTTAAAACTGTAAACAAATATTTTTATGGTTTTCTTTTTCAAATACAGGATTTAGATGTCTCACTATCTAATACACTTGTGCAGAAGTTAAATACATAAATTAGGATTTTTGCATGCACAATCCCCAGAGTGAGCGCTTTAAGTAGATTGTTGTATCCACATGAATTTCAAATAAAATCATGCTAGCCTATATAGGGTCTGGACTGAGAACATTTTTAAAGTGTCCCTTTTCATGTTAGCTGTTCCCTTGAGTAATTTTTCCAAATGTGCTTCAAAGTCACCTGTGTGCCTGCAGATGTTAGTTTAGTTGTGAAAATCTGAAAAGACAGCAGGAAAATCTGAAAAGACAGCAGGTCAAAATATCTGAGGGCACATGCACATGTTTATGGGACCCGATTTACAATCACACAGCTCATAGATTGGGCTCCTGCTGTGCACACGTTCACTGGTGCCAGGAGACATGCCAGGAATGAAACTAAATAAATTAGGGGCATAGGGGGAGATGGGAAAGAGGTAGGCAGGATTGGGGAGGATGACAGCACATCTAAAAATAGCCCAGTCAGGGTGGTTGGGGTAGGAAATGTGCAGCCCCAGGCAAACAGATGAGCTTTTCCAGCCCTGGGGCTTCACTCCAAATACATACAAAAAAATCAGGTTAAACTGGGCATTGACAAGCCTGATTTATGTAGTGCCTGATCTAAAGTCCCTAAAACACACGTACAGTTTGGCAATTAGACTGATTTGACCCTAGTTAGGTGGAGCTAAATGTAACATCTGGCCTACGAGAAAAAAACAACTGTGCTGTATAGTTTGAGAATATGTAGTGCCTTGAAATAGAGCACTTATAGATTCATAGATGTTAGGGTCGGAAGGGACCTCAATAGATCATTGAGTCCGACCCCCTGCATAAGCAGGAAAGAAGGCTGGGTCTATATGACCCCAGCTAGATACTCATCTAACCTCCTCTTGAAGACCCCCAGGGTAGGGGAGAGCACCACCTCCCTTGGGAGCCTGTTCCAGACCTTGGCCACTCGAACTGTGAAGAAGTTCTTCCTAATGTCCAATCTAAATCTGCTCTCTGCTAGCTTGTGGCCATTATTTCTTGTAACCCCCGGGGGCGCCTTGGTGAATAAATACTCACCAATTCCCTTCTGTGCCCCCGTGATGAACTTATAGGCAGCCACAAGGTCACCTCTCAACCTTCTCTTGCTGAGGCTGAAAAGGTCCAGTTTCTCTAGTCTCTCCTCATAGGGCTTGGTCTGCAGGCCTTAACCATATGAGTGGCCCTTCTCTGGACCCTCCCCAGGTTATGCGCATCCTTCTTGAAGTGTGGCGCCCAGAATTGCACGCAGTACTCCAACTGCGGTCTGACCAGCGCCCAATAGAAGGGAAGTATCACCTCCTTGGACCTATTCGTCATGCATCTGCTGATGCACGATAAAGTGCCATTGGCTTTTCTGATGACTTCGTCACACTGCCAACTCATGTCCATCTTGGAATCCACTAGGATGGTTATCATAATGGTTTCACTGTGAGAGTGGACGGCATTCAGAATTCATAAGATTTCAACACATGCAGGATCAGACCTTTAAGCTCATAGAATAATTTGTACAGGATTGCATTCTTCCTCAATAAGCTTTAAATAGATACGTACAAAATCCATTAGGATTTCCCTTACCTTAAACTCAAGGAAAGCAGCTTCAAAATGCAAAATTCTTGCAAAATTTTAAAAAGCAGAAACATACTCAGAGGAAGCAATTGAGAATTATGAAAACCAAGATCCACACCTATTTGGTTTCTTTTCTCTCTCCCCTCTTTTCAATACACTTTCATATAAATTATACATGTGGTCTTTGAAACTTGTAAAGTTACATCATCCCCCACAAAGCATAAATAGCCATGTTTAAAGGTACTATTGCAAATGATATAGGAAAGCAAAAAAAAAAAAAAATCACACTGAGAAGAAAGAAGCATATTGAAGAGATCAAACACAGAACTTTGCAGAATCATTTTGCCTAATGTCTAGTTTATGTACCATATTTACTCAAATGCAAGATGACATTTTTTTCTCATTCCAAACTGAGAAAAAAGCCCATCATCTTAGACTGAAATACAAACAGGTGAGGGGCAACAGCAGCAGCTCAGTCTCTGACCTGGGGCTCAGAGACAGAGCAGTGCCCGGGGCCTCAGAGACAGAGCATTAGCCACTTTACCCCCCTCCCACCCCACCCCATTCCCCATGAGTCCCTCATCCTTGGGTCCTTACTTTCACCCCCCCCTCCCCCCCTCCCAAGACCCTTACACCTCTTTCCACCTCCCCCACTATGTAGTTTCATGTTGCAGCTCCATCTCCAGCCTGGAGGATAGACCATGCTGACTCTGAACTTCACTTAGTCACACAGTGGTGGTGGAGGTGTGAGTCTGGCTCCAGCTCTGGCTAAGCGTGGGGGAAGCTGGAGGAAGTCCATGCTCTGTATCTCGGGGTGGAGTGGAGCTGGAGCTGCAATGGGAAGGTAACTAGTGGCAATGGGGTGAGAAAGCAGCATGGGTTGCAGGCAGAGGAGGGGACAAGAAGGCAGGTGCCAAGAAGGACAAATGGTAGCAGGAAGATGACAGAGGGTTCAGGCATAAGGGATAGATGGAAGGAAAGAGGGCCACAGGGGGACAGGTAAGGCTAAGTAGGGAGTGGGTACAGGCACTGCAGGGCCAAGTGTGGCAGATGTGGTGCATATAAGCACTGCAGGGAGGTAGCAACCAGCAGAAGACAGGCCATTTGACTCCCCTGCCCACCTCCTCTGCCAGCCCCCCTACCACTGCTTGCCCCACCTGCAGTGATGTTGGGGGGGATTATTCAACATACCACTCCAAAAGTTAGATTCAACACATGGAAAATTATAACCAATTTATACATTTTCCATGTCTAGAATGTAATTATTTGGGAGTCATCTTAAATTCAAAGCCATCTTGTTTTCAGGTAAATGTGATATTTCTAATCATATTACATATTACATAATTAATTAGAACCTAGGGAGGAAACAAAATGTTTGACAGGAAACAAGGGCTACTTAAAGAGTAAAAGAAATATTTCATTGGGAGAACACCAGTGCTAAACACTACAGTAAAGTTAGAAGTACATTGACAGTTTGAATACTTTAAGTGACTCAGAGTTCTTAGTTGAACTTCAGTATGTTTCATTTGTAGGTATGCTCTTGCTTAAATTAAACCAGAGCCCTCCAACTGGCTGCATGCAGCCCAAAGGAGTTAAAATAAGGCTCCAGGGCTCTGGAGGGCAATCATTTGGATTGTCACAGCAGCTGCATTCTCCGGGCTCCTCTTCACCTTCCATGTTCTGTGCCCACCCCAGTGCCTGATGTGACATGGCACTATGCAGCATGGGGCATTTGGGGCAAGGCCATGCCAGTGTGGTACCACGGTGGGGGTGAGGGACAGAAGTCATGCAGGCATCCACTGCAGCAGCGGGGAAACAAGTATTTACAGTGTCACTGCAACAGCGTGGTGGATGGTCCCCACTAGTAAGGCTCACAAGGGATGCAGCCCCCAGCTGCTTGGAAGCTGGACAGCCCTGAATTAAACCAAAGATCTACTGCAACCACAATCTCTGCTTAAGCCTATTGATTTTAGAACCCTGCCAGGCATGTAGGTAAAGCTGTGATCCACATGAAGGAATTGAGAATCAGATCCCATCACACCTTATTTCCAGTGCAGAGGGAGCCTGGGATCATAATTCAAGGTTCCCCCTGCACTGGCAAGTAGCAAGCTCCTGTGGCTGGGAGACCCCACAACTAAGAGGGTTCCCAGTCCCAGGGTGCATGATATAGTCCTGCAGCTGAGAGCTTTGTAATTGATTCAGGCTCCCAGCCATGGTAGTGCATGTGGCCACACATTCAATTAATTAATGGTGTGACAGGAACCAGTCACAAAGTTATGACATATGTTGTGTATAACAATTTTGTGGCTTATTCCTTGTTTTATAATGCCATGAATTGCTTTAATAAGTGCCTCAGTTAAAAGTGTCTGAAACCAGTTTAATATGGATGTAGTATCAGACTTAATTGATTTAGGTTAAATAAGTTTATTTAGTTTCTGTTCCAGATCCCCTCCAGATTCAAGTTAACTCACAGTCCTGGCCCCACCCCCGCAAAAACACACCAGGGGGCTTTGCATCTCCCCTGCAAACCCTCCCTTGCAGGGTGGGTAGGCTAGCCTTGTCCCAAGCTTTCTGCTCCAGCCAAACAGGGAGGTGTGCTCCAGCACCCCCCAGCTTCTGACCTGGGCTACTGCAGGCATGTAGCTGCATTTCTGGAATCAAAAATGAATGTCTGTTTATTTGCTTATTGGTTCAACCTATGCAGCCTAGACTAAACCTGCAAAGATTGAATCACTTCAGCCTGGGGTTTTTTGACCATCTTACATAGCCATAAGGGTTCTGTAAAAGCACAATATCTCACTACCTCTGTAAACCTGAATTCCTCTCCCATTCACATGATACCTAAACACTACCTGATCTGGTTCTCATAACCTTGACACCACCTAGGAACTGAAAAAACAGGAAGAGTTAGATAAGACCTATTTTATAAAAAATAGATTGTTCAATAATCCAATAGAAATGTATACAAAGAGAAACCATACCAAACAAACCCCACAGACAAACATTTTTGCATGTGCCTAACTAAGTTTCTATATATTTTTTACCATGGCAGATATACAAGGTTATTCAAATGTCACCCTGTCAGATGTTAATTTCTTTTTCTCTATTAGGAATGCAGTTGTTTATTCCACACTCCTGGCACACACAGATATTCCCCACTGATGTCAACTTTAACTGAATGAACCATATCTAGCAGTCCCAGTCCTTCATTCAAGTATTAGACCATGATATTTTTGCCCTTCAATTTCTTGGTTTTTCTTGCCCAAAAGATATTTATGAGAGGCAGGCCCTCCCTCCATAAAAAAAATTGTAGAATTTTAAAGTGATGTTAAATAAATAATCAGTCAGTTAAGATAGGCTTTTTTTTTTTTTCTTTAGCTTTAGTTCAGTTGGAATCCGTTTAAAAACTCAGCCAAAATTTGCATTCAAACCAAAATAGGTTTCCATGTAGGGATTTGAAGAATCTTTCCCGGTAAGATAAATCTAAGATTCTGTAGAATTAGTTCCCAAAGTCTTGTAAATATTAAAATCTCTGTTTCTGAGGATCTATGCATTATATTCATTTGCTATTAGAATGGCACAATAACTTTTCAGTTTCTCCATTAGAAATTGTAAGTGAAGGCTAAGTCTCAAGAATGGGTGCTTAGAATAGAACTGCTTATTTCATCCCTGCTTCAGATAACTGACACTGCCAATTGAATTATAACATCCACATTAGAGGGGAAGTCCTTAGCTATCGTCCAGAGTATACATTTGTGTTTTTCATATTTTGTGTATTACATTGTAAAATGCAGCCACAGAAAGAGAGCATGTTCAATTAGACCTTCACCTGCAAGTTACAACTATACCAACAACAGTACAAAATGTCTTTGCAGTGACTTCAGAACAAGAGAATGAACAGAGAAAAATGCATACAACCCTATTTAAACAAGTAGCATAATGTTGAAGCATACAAACTTAGTCTCCATATTGAAAACTGACCAGTTCATATCAAGCTTATTTAATTGGCATATATCATCATTATTAGAGGTGTGCAAGGGGTCCCTATTTGATTTGGATTTTGATTCAGCCCGAATTGCGGACAGTGATTTGATTCGTTGATTCAGATCACTGTCCCCGATTTGACATGGCTGAATCCGAATCTGAAGATTTGATGCTGATTCAGAGAACCCACAACTCGGACATAGATGCAGCTTTAAATGTTTTTTCTACATACCTTGAGGTAGAATAAATGCATCAAATACTTAAGCATGACAGTTAAACAAGCTTTGGGTGGAGCTTTACCATTTTACAACAAGACTGGTAGAAGGGAGTCCTAGTAACATTACATGTGTATAGATCTAAAGTAAAGTCCATTTTATTGTATGGAAGGAGAACTATGGGGTGCTAACCCCAACAGGTTCATTCCAAAATAAAAAGTGGTTAGATTTTTATTTTTTTAATCTGTGCCAAACTCTATGATGTGGCAGGGGGAGAGATGAGAGGAGTGGAGGTGGGAAGGGGACCAGGTTATGCAGTCTGAAATGGGGGGTTTTAAATGCGAGTATTTAGCTCAGTTAGGAACTGTAGATTATGGGTTAACAATAAGATCTCGTATCCCTATCCAAGACCCAAAGAAGTGCATTTTAGAAGCCTCTTTCTTCCAAACAAACCCTTATTTGTATGGTTAAATAATCTTTAGAAGTTTCCCAGACAAATGTGTGCAGACAGTTACCAACCCAATATTTCTCCATATTTAAAGCACAATAAAAAATGAGGAATTAAAGATGCCAATATGCAGACAGGTATACAAGGCAGCGAGGTTCTCTCAAACTTCACCTTTCTGGTAATTAATAAAGCACTCTTTTGGCCTAGAAACCTATCTAGCTGAAGTACAAAACCACAAACAATGAAAGGCCATAGCAAGACTGCTTTTCACTCTAATGAGAGCTGTAGTTGTCATGGGGAAGTAGTGTTGGACTCTGTAGGGAGACAGGATGTGCTCTTGCAGGAAGAATGAGATAGATGACCTAAATCACTATTTGTGGTCTTGTTCTTTGTTTGAAGAAATGAGGGAAATGGATCTCTCCATTAGTGTAAAATGTTAAGTACTCAGCTAATGAAAAAAAAACAAACAATTTGGCTCCTCTCTTAGAGCTTACATTCTGTCCTGTTTTCCACAGGTATATTTGCACAAGAATAAGGGCCAAAATCAAATAGAATACTCTGTTTTTAATTTTTTATTCTACTATTTTAGGTTGCTTAATTTTATTTTATGTTTCTGTATCATCATATTATGTTCATTTTTACTTTAGTTTAAATTAGCAGAATATGTAATTTTACTCTATGCTTTTACCAATATCTACAAATCATGTAATTTATTATATACAGTTTTATTGTCAATTCCACTGCATGCTAGCAAAAGTTATAAATAAACTACTATTACATGTAGGGTTAGTCTCATTCTCATTATACCAACAGAAATCAAGTATAGATCCACTAAAAAGAATCAAATATGAACACAGTATAAAGTAATTCACAATCTGGGTCACACAGACTGTGGGGAGGGTGAAAAATGGTGGTGACAACTACATGCCATATTTCTTTGCATACCACATGCATCTATTCCTCTGAAGTCAGCCCTCCAAATTTGGGAAGCACATCTTAAAGCAGGAAGTTGATTTTTCTTCACTGGAATAGAAGCACACAGATGCTGTGCTCTAATGGCTGCCACTTCCTTCCAGTCCAGCAAGCAGAAAGGATGAAGTTCAATGTTAACCCTCTCACATCTACTAAGTAATTTGCAATAACTATTGACTGAGCACCATAGCTTATGCCTGAAACAATTAAGATGGCTCAGGGCAAGTTAGCTACTGCATACAGCCTGCACTATCTTAATGAGGCTTGTGGTATGGAAGCAACACTTAGCATTTAAAGGAACTTATATAAAGAACTATTCACAGTAAAGCAGTACTTTACCCTGAACCCTTGCTACTGTCCTTTTCAAGTCTACAGCCTAAGCTTTGCTGATGTCCTGCCATATCAAGAAGCTTTTGTTGCCTTACTCAGCTATTCTCCTGGGATGCCACAGGTCTGAAAATGGATCAGTTACAACATAGCACAGGATCTTGTGATCAAATATCTTATGTCTAGGCACTGAAACCCCATAACATAGCACAAATGAGATTATGATGTCAAAAACATGAGGCAAGTTGCTAACTGATATGCAGATTTTATGTACTCTGATGTTCTATGTGTAGAGCATGTGTTTTGGGGTTTTTTTATGCCGTTGGCAAGCTTACACAGTTTTTGGTGTGTCACTCTATATGGGTACAAGACTCCTTTAAAAAAAGGCACTACAGTATCTTTGAGAGCTGTGCTTCTCAGGCTATAGGCAGAAATTCAATTTAAGATGTGATAGGATCTCAACCTACATTCCCAATAATCACATATCCTACTATACAACATGTGCATGGTAAAACAAGCGATTTTGGGATCAGAGATTAGATCCCAATCATGACTTATTTTCTGGTTCAGAGGGAGCTTGAGCAAGATGCAAGCAATCAGCTGATTGTCGATTGGGTCCAGGAGCCAAATCAGTCCCTGACTACAGCTGACAATTAGCTCAGTACACGGGAAGATATAAAACTGTGTGCGCTGCCTAAATGAGTGGCGCACACGGTTTGGGCAGGTCCCAATGCACAGGCAACACAGCACAGTATCGTGCTCCATGTTCATGGGAATCTGTATAAACCCTATATACCATAAGGCTGTGCAGCACATGGAGATTATCCAGCACCCCATGTATCGTGAGCTATAAACCTAGATAAGGGATCTATGAAATCAGGTTGTGACAGATTCCAACCGCATATTCAATTTAAGGCAAGATGCAAACAAGCCACAAAAAAGTTATTCCACATATAATGTGGAAGAGCTATGTGGCCTATTTACTGCATTATCACACCTTAAATTGAGTTGCACATGTGGCTGGTTACTATTTAAGGTGCGATGAATTTGTTAATCGCATCTTATATGTAAGATGTGACAAGGGCCTTATTCATATTATGATGGAAACTATATTATTAATTTTAGTGCCTATGAAAGTTTTCAGATGGCCACTTGGGAGTTACAATTCATATGTAGTCTGAAAAGTTTCCATTAAATAGACCATTATTATCCATGATATGATAGCTTAGGGTGTTATCTGTGATTATTATTATTATTATTGCTGCTGCTAAAACGCTTTAGTCCTCTTATTCATAGATTTCATAGACATTAGGGCTGGAAGGGACCTCATAAGATCATTGGGTCCAGCCCCCTGCCCAAGGGCCAGAAAGTCAGCTAGGGTCAAAGGATTCCAGTAAGATAAGCATTCAAATGTTTCTTAAAAGTAGGTGCTTGCACCACCTCTGTGGGGAGTCTGTTCCAGGCCTTGGGGGCTCAGACAGTAAAGAAGGTTTTCATTATGTCCAGCTTAAAATGGTTTTGCAGCAGTTTGTGACCACTGGATCTTGCCATCCCTTGGGGTGCTCTGATGAACAGGCATTCCCTCAGATGCACTTATGTACTTATAGGCTGCCACCAAGTCGCCCCTAAGCCTGCGCTTCTCCACGCTGAAAAGTCCCATACCTCACAGCATCTCTTCATAAGGCCTCTCCCTCCTGCCCTCTGATCAAGCTCTCCTCTGGACTCTTTCAAGCTTCTCCATGTCCTTCCTAAATTGTGAAGCCCAGAATTGGATGCATACTCCAACTGTGGCCTCATCAAGACAGAATACAGCAGGAAGATAACATCCTGGGTCCTGCTTGAGATGCATTGGTAGATGCAAGCCAGAGTCCTGTTTGTTTTGCCAGCTGCGATATCACATTGGTGGCTCATGTTCATCTTGTCGTCAATCATGGCCCCCCAAGTCTCTTTTGGTCATGGTGCTAGCAAGTGTAGCACTGCCTAGCCTATAAATGTGATGCGGGTTTTTATTCCTGAGGTGGAGCGCCTTGTATTTCTCTGTATTGAATGCCATCAGGTTTCATTCCACCCACCTTGCAAGCCTATGGAGCTCAGCCTGAATTATTAGCCTATCATCAAGTGTGGAGACTCTTCCCTAAAGTTTTGTGTCATCAGTGAACTTAGTCAGTCTGCTTCTGATACCAGTGTCCAAATTATTTATGAAGATATTAAAGAGTACAGGTCCGAGACCAGAGCCTTGGGGGACACCACTAGTCACTGAGTACCACGTTGATTTGGTTCTGTCAACTACCACCCTCTGGGACCAACCTCGGAGCCAGGTCCCCAGCCAATGGATTGTCGAGTAGTCAAGGCTGCAGGTGTCCTCATGGAAAAATTGGGCATCATGGGACACCAGGTCAAAGGCTTTTTTAAAGTCCAAATAAATTATATCAACCGCTTCCCTTTTGTCCAGGTGATACATCATCTGGTCGTAGAAAGAAATTCAGGTTGGTCAGGCAAGACCTACCCGCAACAAACCTGTGCTGGCTATATCTAAGAATGTTGCCTTCTGTTAGCCTGTCAAGAATTGTTTCTTTGATTTTTTTTTCCAAAATATTCCCAGGGATTGGGGTCAAACTGATTAACCTGTAGTTTCCCAGGTCTTCTTTCCACCCTTGGCCCTCTTCCAATCTTCAGGTACTTTGCCTGAGTACCACAAGCTCTCAAATAACCTTGCCAGTGGCCACGCTATGATGTCTGCCAGTTCCTTTCTCACTCTCAGGTGCAATCTATCTGGACAAGCTGATTTGTGGGGATTCAGCCTCTCAAGATGCTGCCTCACAAGATCCATGCCAATTGAGGACGTATATTCACCCTCACCCTGGTCATCCTGCATCATGTTAGGCAGGGTGGTCCCTTTGGCCTGGAGAAAAACCAATGCAAAGTAATCATTAAGCAGATTAGCTTTTTCCTTGGTGTTGGTAGTCAGCTGGCCCGGCTGGTTTAACAGGGGTCCAATGTTGCCCTTGTTTTTCTTTTGACTCCCTACATATTTGAAGAAGGACGTTTATTGTCCTTGATTTGTGTAGCCAGTTAGAGTTCAGTTGCAGCCTTGACTTTCCTAGTTCACTCCCTATAGGTGCAGACCAGTGCAGAATACTCCTCCTTAGTGGTGTTTCCTGTCATCCATCCTTTATAAGCCTAATTTTTATTCCTTTAAAATCTCACAGTTCAAAGGCTGTGTTCTACTACTACTTGTACATCATGAACACCATTAAATATATGTTTCCAGTCAGCTACACCTATGTAAAGTTATTCAAGGCAAAGCAGATGCAGCTCATTAAACTCATTTCGACAAGTCCTCCTAAACAGATTTTTATTAACATTGTAATATTTAGTATTTTTTCTTAGTGGCTACTTCCTTATTTTTTCACTGTCCAAATTACTGTAAGTTAAAATAGAGCAGGCAGGAATGAAGAGGCCTTTGCTTAACATAAGAACCTGCTTATCCTACAGAACATATTTTGATAACAAAAAATTGACAAAGTCTAGACTGAGTTTACTGTCACTTAGAAAAAAAAAAAAATATATATATATATATATATATGTTCAGATATTCTGAGCATAGCAATATTCAGCAAGCATGGACAAGCATAATACTGCATTCTACATGGGATCATATGTTTGTTTCAAAGAATGCACATAGAAGCAAGGAAGACAAGAGTTCAAGATTTGAACCCTATGCTTTACCCTCAGCTAGTATGATACCAACTGTGAGTTAGAATAAGGTTGAGGAAAAGGTTCTTACATGAAAATGCTGGAAGTAGTAACCTGCTGGTTTCAATATATTTGTCATTCTAAACTGGTTTATATTTCTAACTACAATTTTCCCCTCAATTCATTCATAAGGTTCATTTCATCTGATAGAGAATGTACTTCATAAAAGTTGGCATCATGTCACATCTCTTGGCATGGTCTGACCCAATGTGATTCCACAGATGTGATGTTAGTTCACAGTTAGCTGTCTGGCTTAAATTCTATCCAAGAGTGAGCTAGATTGTAGATCACCTTCAGTATATCTTCAGATGTGCTCATGTGGAATATATTGTTCATAGACCTAAGCATACACTAAAGGAGTAGGAATGTAGAGGAAACAGACCTGTGTTTGTGTTCTGAAAAGAAGATTGCTTTTCTGAGGATAAAAAAAAAAATGTTTGGGATAACTTGTAGTACATAGTTAGTTTTAAAATGGCTACCACTGTTTGGACTTAATTACCCAAAACATACAAAACTGCATAAAATAGTAATGACCAAAGAGCAATATATTAAAGAGTTACTTGATCAATGTCTGCCCTCTTTCAAGTCTACAAGAGAACAACTTTTAAGGGCATTAGAAATCTATGGAATTTTAATCTATTTTAACAGAGTCTGGAGACACTTTAGGCTTTTATCATAAATGCTATATGTGATACTGGTACTTTCTGCTTAGTTTGTACTGCAAACGATTTACAAGTCATTGCTATTAGATTTTGAACAAAAGCAGTTTTCAAAGGAAAAAAAAAAGGCTCTGACTTTACACTTATTCCTTTCACCTAGGGTGACTGTTACATTTTAAAATGAGCTCAAGCAAAACTATGCATTTTATCTTTAGTCTAATTATCTCTTATGCTTTCACCAGGAGAGAGGAAACAGCCATAGGGTGGGTCTCTTGTGCCACTGCAGAAGGAAGGGGCAATGGCTGTAATGACTACTCACTTCTATTCCTGAAAATTGAAAGGGAAACTTAAGTTTTAGAACTTCAAATCACTGAGAAGTTTGAGCAAAATTCTACTTTTATCTGAACCAGTTTGTCTTTTCCTATCAGCGTCCATTTTTTTTTAAATGAACCATATATATGATGTATCATCACATTGGAAGTCCATGAAATAATTAAAATTATCCGATGCAAACGTGACTACAAATGCAGATAGGAGGTAGTCCTAAATTTATGTCTGAGAATATGGAATGCACAATTACCAGCGCATATGAGAATAGATGTAGATGGTGTACTATAACTTATTCCTGGTTCTCATTCAGGACCCTTTGGGCATGTCTACATGTCATTGCATGGAGATGTTGCTACACCACCATGCTTTAGTACCAAAGAAACTTCTTTTTGGAAGTACTAAAGCATGGTACAGTATAGATGGTTATGGCCCCATGCACACAGTGCATGGTTAGATTTTGCTGCTATGTTGCCAAAGTGGCACACTACACTCAGGAAGCATGCTGCTATGGTGAGATAGCTGGTGATCATGTGTAGACCCACATGATGGCTACATAGGCATAGCACACCATATAGCGACAGTACGTCACTACATCGCTATAGGGTGACATGTAGACATGCCCTTCATGTTGTTCTTATGACAAATTCACTATGAAGCTGCCTTAAGTAATATAGACCTGATAATACTGCAAAGCCTGAAATGAAAACCATAAGAACCAACAACATGAAAGAATATGCAAGAAATGGTGGCAGACAGATAATAGTGGAAAAGAAGGTACTCAAGTACTTCATGGATAGCTCCTGGAATGACTAACCTCGCTTCCCAACATGCAGTATGATGAAATATGGAGTGCTTTGAATACCACCCCCCCCCCCGTGATTGTTGACACTAAAGCAGCCTCCTGAGAGCTGTTGCAGGCCATGATGTATCAAATATAAAACTACATAAGGAAGTCTGTGCATGCATAGGGGGGTAGGGAGGAGGGAGAGTGGGGGAAGGAGAGGTGAAGGTGGGGAATGGAGTATGTATTGCCCATCAGGCCCGGGAAAAGCATGCCATTTCAAATCCCACCCTGAAATGAGAATATCACCTATTAGGAAGAACTGAGAATAGTCTACTGCCTTTAACTCAGGATTCTGTACACAATAAATATGTGATTAAATTTTAATTTGGACATTAAAAGCTGTAGAAGAATGTTTAGGCTTTAAATTGCCATAATGAATTACTAAAGCAGATGAATATAAATTAGTATATTTGTCGTTGGCAATGTATGATTAGCTTGCTATAGGCTAATCTTGTTGATTGTTTTAAGTACCTAAAATGCTTCACTACTAATTACAAATTTAATATTTTAAAGTGTTTTTCATTAACTGTGGCAACTGCACTTTATTATTTAGGTACTTTTGGTAGGTGCTATTAGACAAAAATATTAAATGTTTAAACAGTATTTAAAGCTGGCTTCTTTGTGGTATTCCCCAGTCTAACTTCAAGGAATATGGTATTTGACTGAGTGATGCTGTTTACCATGAAGCAGGACCAGAAATTCTATTTACTAGATTTTGAGCTCTTTGGGACCTAGTCTGTGGCTATGTCTTCGTTGGATAATACAGTGCTGGTTAGAGACATCCTGCTGAGTGGAAAGATCACTAAGTTAATATAGCAACTACTACTTCAAGTACTTCTTCCAGTACCTGGCCTACATTGGATCTCCCTTCCCAGCATTGATCTATGCAGCAGAACCATGCTTTTCATTTTTTATTTGTCTGTAAAGAGCCTAACACAATAAAGCATCAAGTCCCAGTTGCAGCCTCTGGGCACTACTAAAATACAACAATAATGACAAATAAAACTACATGAAATGAAGACGACCCATATAATTTTTAGAGCAAAGATCAACAAGGTACAGTTCTTCAGATACTAAATGGATGGCTAACTTTGGCTTCAGCGATTTGGAAATTTAACTGCCAGATCTATACACTTACTTACTTTCCATGGTGGATTTTTAGGTAAAATAAGCAATCAGTAGAAAGTCAGCAGTTTTACTAAACTTTGCTGGATTTCATCAAATACTATGACTTCAGGCATAGAGACAGAAGTAGGATTAAGATTCACAAGGACATCTCAGAAATGTGTGACCAAATATTAGTTAGTGTTCAATGCTCCAGGTAGTGCTCAATGGATGCAATAGAAGAGCTGAGCTATCTTCACAGATTATGGGAATATCTAAAGAAACTACTCCCACCCCCAGTCCTTCAATACTAGTTACTGGCAGGAAAAGGTACTAACTTAGAGATTCAAATCTGATCCAGTATGTCAGTTTCAATGCAATTATGCTTCTAAACATCTAAAAGACAGCCACGTGAAAACCCTGGAGAAATCATAAATAGAAGGATATCAGATAGGCAAAAATTAAGAGAGCATGGAATCCTAGAAAAATCATGCTTAAAGGCAACTCAGGAGGTCATTTGGTCCAAACCCTTGCAAAAGGAAGGATAAGCTCTTTCTAAAGCATTCCAGACAAGTGTTTTTCTAACATGCTCTTAAATGGGTTGAGGAATCTCCATCCTTAGTTACTAGATGATCTACTCCCATACTCAAATCAAACTGCATTTCTGGTACTGGTCAAGTTCATAGACAACATAAATGGGAGCAGCTAAAAAATGAAGTCAAATGGATCATAATAAGTTGAAGAACCTGGAAGAGGCAACAAAATAAAATTCAACCATTTCTTCTCTATATGTGGTACCTTCACGCTTGAAGAAACAAGTGCACAAATATGGAATGAAGTATAACATGCTTGAAATTAGCACATATAATGGAGGGGAAAAAAGCAAAGAAAACAAAAATTTCTCCTCCCTTGCCAGACAAAACAGATGTAGAACAATGCAGTCAGATTGCAGCAAAGCAGATTTATAACTAATCCTAGATGCAATGGCATAACTGGGGAAGTCGGGGTGGAGCACCAACTTTGTGGGGGGAGAGGAGGAGAGGAGAGGGGGAAGGAGTTGCTGCTGCCATCAGTCATGTGTTTATGACCATAAACTGTAAGTCACTGCTTCCTCTTTGTCCTAGCAACCTGGCCACATCCCTCCACTGCTGCCTAGGGGAAGCTTAACTGTAAGAACAGTAGGCTAAGGGAACAACCCAACTAAGAAAGTTATATCATCTTCACAGAGGTTTCCAAGAAGAGGAGGAATAGGTATACACCAGGGATAGTTTAGGAGTCAAATGTAAAATCTGTGTAGGGGGGTTAGACAATCTTCAAGATCCCTTTCAACATGACAAATCCTGGGATCCCTCATACGAATGCTGTCTTGGGTCTCAGGTAAAAAACTGAGACAGCAAAAGGCACTGATCTCCCAGAAGTCATCTTCTGTGTTTGAAGTCAGTTCCTCAGCCCACATAGTTTAGCTTCTGCTCAGTCTTTCAATGGCAGCTTCTGCTATTTCAGGTTTTAGTACACAAAGGAACATTAAATCACTTCATCAACTTAGCCTGAATTAAATCAATTTTTACAACAAATAACAAACTTGGTTACTATTAACACCTTCCAGAAACAGAATGTCTTCTTACCCATGTTAAAAACTATGTAAAAAATGAATAGGATCTCAGTCAGAAGTTGCACTGTCAATACTCCTTAGCCCCTGCCTAGCATGGACACATTGAGGGACATAGTGTATGCTGCAATGTTGCTGGACAGGGTTGACCTCCTTCTTGGCCCAGGAAGGTCAATGATGGAAACAAATGTAAAACTCATACCACATTTTCTTGATCTTCTATATTTTTTCCAGTTACTGTAGGATTAAGATAAGTTTTCAAATCACATCTTTTGATATGAGTCACCCACGCTCTTGATGACAGATTTTTTTTAATATATATAAAACACAATTCTGTGCACACATTATAACTTCTTGCATTTGTGACTCAAATAAAACTCTGAATCAAGTCAAAAGAAAAACTTGTACTGTACTTTCCTTGAAGGGTTTTTATGGCACTCTTGTAACTATTTTGGATGCTAGCAGTGAAAGAACCCCTGAAAGCTCCCTCTTTTATGAATCTTATACATTTTTTAACAGCGAATGAGAACAGAAAAGTCCTGAGAGGGCAAATCCAGCAGCACTGAAGGGAGGTGAGCACAGGAGATTA
>NW_005842511.1:784254-785038 GCF_000455745.1 Alligator sinensis | reverse complement strand
TGAGATAGAGGTGCTGAATGCTAAAAGAAGTTTCCTTCATAATTCAGTCACACAGCGTTCCTCTAATCCTCAGACTGTCAACTCAGAAATAAACATCACTACAGAGAGAAGCCTCTCTTCAGCATGCCCTGTAAATGTGCCTTTCTTTCAAAAAAGGCAGAGGACATGTAGAATTGGCTTAGCTACTTAGAAAGAGTTCAGGTTCCCCTGAATTTGGTGAATGAAGTCTTATTTAGTGCTGTACTAAATTTACCTTTTGCCAACTAGAGTTCAAAGAAATAGTTTGAATAAACTAAGAATTGAACCAAATCTCTGAAAAGAACTTAAACTTGATCTTTTTGCCCTTCCAAAATGCTACCCATACCCTCTATCATCATTATGGTTAGTGCTTGCAGACACTTCTACAGCCAGGCTATGGCCAGTATAAAATGCCTGAAACAAGGATGCAGTGATGTAACTTGGCTAAGAGTGTCACAATCTCTCTACGCAACATACAGTATATGAAGGAACTACATGGATACACTGGGCAAAACTAAACACACAAGGCTTAAGTACCTCATGCTTTGGTAAAGTTCTGGTGATGTCTAACAAAGATTCACAACTTCATTAAAAAGAGTACTACCTGGTCCCTTTAGCCTATGCCTTGTGTTCAAGGATCAAAGCTGTGAGTGAGAGAAATTTCTAGTCATAAAAGACGACATAGAACAGAACAGAAAAATCTCTTGGGCGAGACAGCTGAGCACACACACCGTGCTAGACACTAAAATAGAATACCATATTTACT
>NW_005842511.1:774256-784244 GCF_000455745.1 Alligator sinensis | reverse complement strand
CGGGGGGGGGGGGGTCAGTAATTGATTTACTGAATGGACAAGTCTGATGGACAAGGTCCACCCGCCCCCACCTCCCAATCAGAAAGGTAAAACATCTCTTCATCTTATATTGGCATACAAGGGAACCTCATTAAATGCATTGTCTATTATTACAACTGCTGCCAGACACAGCATGTGCTCAGTAATGGAAACCAACTATGAAGCTGATTGAATGCAGCCCAGACTAAGCTTGCCTGTAAAACATGTGGCCTATACTGGGCAACCATACTGATGGGAACCGTGCATGTGTGTCCCTCCCTTAAAAAACTGGATAGGTGTTCTCTCTGCAAGAAACTAGCACCAGGCCTGGAAGTACTGCAATACCAGGCCAGCACCAGGAGGACAAGAGTCATCCCTGACACCCTCACCTTGGTGCAAAAAATGTTAAAGATGAAGATGACAAAGTTCAAGGCACAGGCACTGGTCAGGGCTGATCCAGGTGTAGCTATGCCTATATTCTACTCTGGGCATTTTCCCATGCTTCTGAACTGGTTCCCTCTGCTCCACCCCCACCTCCCCCCACCCACATGCTACATGTGTCAGTGTGTTTTAAGTCTCCCTCAGAGGCATTTTGTGTTGGCTGCAGCCAGGACTGAGGACTTTGACTGAGGTGTGCCAAGGTTCCTGCTAGGACCGAAGCCAGAAGTTCCAGTCTACAGCGTCTTACCCCTCTGTTCAGGGCAAAATGGATTGCCATAATTGGGGTCAAGAAGGAATTTTACCCCATGGTCAGATTGGTATGGACTGTGGGGGTTTGTCTTCCTCTGTGGCAGGGAGCACGGCCTTCTACCTAGGATCTCTTGAGCATATATTGACAACATTTCATAGAAGCAGAACGTTGCCTGCTACGGGTCCCCTGCTTTACCTGTGACAGGTTAGGGTATGAGGTCTGTTGCATCAGGGTTGTTAGTAGTCTTCTATACAGTCTAGATTATGGATTGTATACAATGGTTTGGATAGGGATGATCCTGCCTCAGGCAGGGGGTTGGAATAGATGATCTTTGGAGGTCCCTTGCAGCTCCTACTTCTCTATGATTCATTAGCTATATTCTTCTAATTCCTATTAGCATCAACATTTAGAAAGTATTTGGTAGATCTACTGCTGATTTCGATACTTTTGTGCATAATTTTACATTTCAGATGAGTCTTATGCCATTGCTGTTACTCTCGATTAGCGGTGCTTCAACTTGTGTCCCCGCGGGCAGGCTAGGTAGTGCCCTGTCCATTTGTGAGCCAGATCCAGCTGGTAGTCCTGATCCAGCACCCAGGGTGGGAGTAGCAGGCACCATCCAGACACCCAGAGGAAGGCAAGGGGGAAGCTCAGTCCCAGTCAAACCCCACAGGAGAAGTGGCTATGGCCCAGCCCCAAACCAGCTTCATAGCAGTGGAGACAGAGGAAGAAAAAGGGCATGGCCCAGCCTGAACCCAGCCAGGGGGGAGAGGGGAGGAAAAGAAAGAGTCTGGCCTTGATCTAATCCTGATGCAGAGGAAAGGGGCACAGCCAGGCTGTGACCAACCATGTGGGGTTTAAGAATTTGGCAGAGAGGAAGGAAATGCGTAGTGGAGAAGCAGTGCCCAATTTCCTGACCTGAGGGGGAGTCCTGTGGGCCTGGTTCCAAGGCTACACAGGCTGAAATTGCTCATGGGCTGGATGTTGAGCACCTGTGCTCAAGATGGATGAAATCAAGAATGATAACACTGGCAAAAAAAAAAAAAAAAATTAGAAATAAAATCAAATTATAAAAACTACACACGCACCAATGAACGTGCTTCAAATACAGCATGGTAACAAGGTTGGATTGTAATGAGGAAGATATTTTAGGACCCTGTTCAGAACTTCATCCCACGTCCTTGCTAATTTCCCTCTAGACATAGAAGAATGGTGTCCATAATTTAATTTCCAAGTAGTCTTAACCACACAGCCTTTGAGAACATACAAAAAAAATAAATAAATAAATAAAACCCAACCAGATTCCAACACACTAATCTTAATACAGTTATAGATCATTCTGATTAGGACAAAAATCAATCAATTTATGTCTTTATTACACATATGGGATCCACTTTTAAAAAGGCTTTGTTAAAACGAGAAAAATATACAAACCCCCCCCCCCAACAATGGACATGCTGGTATCTATTGGATAACCAAATGTGTTCTTGCATTTGTTACAAAAACAATATTTAAAGTTCACTTGATGCTTCTTTTCCACCATAAAATTGCTTTTTTTTTTTTGCTTTTTTTTTTTTTTTTTTTTTCCCAGTTGAGAGCCTCTCTGTTATGCTTGAAATGGCCTTGCTCTGTTACTCTGGGTAGCTTCAATAGAAAAGGCAAGATTGCTTAAAACACTTAACAATACAAGGAAAGGCAACTAATTATGGTACTCCTAGGCTTTCTGCACATAGCCTTATTTCTGTTAGAAAAAGAGGTGAGACAAATCACCAAGCCTCTGTCATCTTCCATGGCACTTTTGAATCCAGATGTCTGGATTCATTTTTATTGTGGTATATTCTGCTGTATTAAGTCTCCTCTCCAACTTCATCTTGAGAGTTCTGTGGGCTCTGCTATCTGCAGAGAAAAGGAGCCATTTTGTCCAGATACAGTGCACTGTCAGAATGTCTTTATTCTTCGTTACATTTTCCTGTTCCTTTAACTGTTATTAAAATTATATTACAAAAAATAATTGATTTAAATGACCTCAAAAGTAAGGTAGTTGAATACCTTCCTGTGTAAAAAGGATGCACAGGAAGTAATGGCTGCATAGCTAAAATAAATATATTGTTCCTCTTCTATTTCTTCTTGTGAAAGACAACACTTGGGTTCTGCAGGGGTGATTAATATCATAGGTTCATAAAGAAAAACAACAGTACTCTAGGAACATCCCAACCGTACCATAACACAAGGTACATACTTTGAAGCTTCATGTTTCACTCTAATAAATTATTAATTTTGAAAAATAATTTTGAAATGCAACTTTTCTTATTAACACCTCTGTTGAAGAAACAGATCAGTGTGCTTGAAATTCATTAGTTAAATATTTGGAATATTATGTATTCACAAATAATTCAAATTGCTTGTGCTTCCCACATTTCCACTAGATTGGGCACCAGATGCATTTCTGTTGAAACAGTTCGATATTCAATTAATAATTAATTATAAATGGATTAAATAAACAGCTAATGATTATGTCTGACAACTCTATTTGCAAACAGAATACAGCAGGACTCTATACAAACAAACAAACAAACATACCGCACTTAAAACTAGGCCCTTAAAGGTATATTAGTAGTGCAGAATGTGCAAGGATGATGGAACATTACCATCAAAATATGCTGCAAGATATGGCAAGATAGTAAACACTTGTTACACATGTTGCTTGTCATGTCCTGGTTACTTAAGATTCCTGGAGGATTCATTACCCAAGCAAAGGACACATGGATCTGCCACTATGGTCTACAGAGACAGCCCTAAGTCAATGGGGGTTGGGGAGAGGACCTAAATTGCTTCCTGGCTCTGGGGTCAAGACACAGAAAGGTATGTGCAAACCTGGCAGTACTGTTTCAAGCTGCACAAACCCACATTCAAGGAATGAACTGAGAGTAGAATTACTATTATAGAGCCAAGTCCTATTTTTTCCTTCCTCATAGAATGCTCTTCATGAAGCATAATGTGTCTCGTTTTTAGTATTGTCTTCTCTTATGGTTTAATTTCTTATTCTGCAATCAAATAGGATTCTTTGGAAGACAGACTGTGATGGGAGAATTGGCAGATGCATATTTGGAATACTGTTTCCCAAAAATGTGTCCCCCTGAACCTAACTAAATAAACCACCACCCCCCCCCCCCCAGTCAAATATCAGGTTATTTGTTCATCCCAATATTTGCTGTAATTAACAACAGACATAAAATAAATGGGTAAAAATATTCATAATAATTAGTTGAATAAAATCCCAGCTTGCCTCTCCTGTTCCCCTCATCTCTCTTCTCAGAAAGCTAGCAATATTCCCCAATATAGATGAGTTTTTAATCAAGTACTTTGTGAAGTCAAATTATAGGAAAGCTAAGCATCAGAAGTGTTTTACTTGAACTTTCCATCAGTGTTCCTTTCATTATTTTTATTCTCCACTTAAACTTAAAAAAAAAAAAAAAAAAAAAAAAAAAAATCAATATATTCAAATGGTGCTCTTGTAATTGAGGGCTACTGCAAAAGCAGTCTTCAAAAGAGATGTAACTGGAAATCAATATTTAAGGGATTTAAGCCAAGAGCAATATAGGATGTCACTGTCAAACAAGGTGCCTTTCTCCTGATTGGTGGACTGTGATGGGGAGAGGAGGCTTTAGTGTCCCCTTTTATGTCCAAGGTAAGCAATGTCACTTTGTTCAGAATGAGATTAAATATACCTTTCATTCATTACTCTGTTCTCTGGGTTAAGGATCCCCTGCTCATACATTTTCTTTTAAATCTACATTCAAAGATGTTATAGCCATGATATTTTCTCTTTCTTGCTGTAGTCAACTGAATGTTCAAGCAGAATATATGGCATCACAGCCACAATTGAACATCCCTAGCTAGATACTCACGGTGCAAACAAAAGTGCAGCTCCCTACTGTAACTGAGGCGGCTTTGCAGGAAGCATTCTGAGTTACAATGATCCCCTGGACCAAACAGAAGTTCACTGTTGATTCTAGGTGGGAGGGGAATTTAACTACTGGTGGCAAGCATGCAGCCAGTGTCCCCCGGGGGGGGGGGGGGGGGACTCTGTTCCCCAGATGCAAGGAGGGACTGGGGGGAGTGGAGCAGTCACAGGGAGCAGAGGGAGATTATTTTAGGAGTTCCCCAGCCCATGATGGAGGGTAGATTGTGTGAATTGGAGCACTGCCACCTTGGAGAGGCTCCAATACACCTACCCCACCCTGCACCGGGGGCTGACAAAATCCTAGTCTGAACTCCCTCTGATCCCTTTCTCCCCTCTCATTCTGAAAACAGCTCAAGCCTGGAAGGCAGTGCAGACATAAGTTATAGAAGACACTCCGCTTTGAAATGTCATCACCTGAACAATCATGACTCAGATTTTCGCTCTATCAGTCATTTTAGGAGCAGTCTGCTTTTCAGATCAGGCAAAAAATGTCATTTGTCCGTGCTCTTGGATATCTGCTTTTGGATGCAATCTCAAAATTCTTCAATCCATCCAACAATTAATTTTTAGGCACACACTCAGGGCACTAAGCCTCCAGAGTTTCTCCCTTCAGGTACAGATAACATTTGAAGTAAAAGAGATTCTGATTTTGCAAAGAACTTCACCAACCAATCTATAGACACCATAAAATACAGATGTAGGAAAAATGCACATAGAATATTCTCTGCTTAGTTTCCGCAATTACTCTAACCCAAATATTCCAAAATAGTCTTTATTGAATCCCTTTCTTCATAGCTCTTTCTTTGGAACTTGGAGGTTCTCTCTTCCTCTTTTCACTGATTTTATAATAAAAGTAGCCTACTCCAAATCTTTTCACCTTTGATTTTCTCCTCTGCCTCGAGTTTCTTGTTTCATTTTAAATGTTTGACACAATATGTGTTTTGATCTTCTGTGTGAGTATTTTCCACTCTACCCTCTTTCCTTTGGATACGTTTAGTCAAACTACCTTTAAACATATTCAGGACCCTTTTAGCATGCTTTTCGTCATGCCAAATCACAGTCAATCCAGGAACTACTTTAGTTTATCTTGTAAATTCCTTCCAAAGATGGTGGCTGCCTAACAGGAATGGTGTCAGTCCATGCCTGGCTAACAGAGACATGTCGTGATAAATTTGATCCAGTGCGGAGCTTAAAAAACAGACTTAAAATGGAAATAGAAGCTGCACTTCTCTTGTATGACAAAAACAGGCGTTTTTCTAGCAGTGGAAGTTTGAGAAATTTCCGTCTCTACAAATCTTTCAGGAGAAGACACTTACAGACATTCACCCTGCAGGCACCCCTTTTCCCCTGCTCTCTGTGCTTTCACTAGACCAGGATGGGGGAAGGCATGGGGAGCAGTGACTGCTTCACTCCCCCCAGTTCCTCCTTGCATCGGGGGGAACAGGTGGAAAACAGCCTGGTGCCAGTTTGGGGAAGAGAAAGGGAGCACCAGAAGCCACTCCTCTTTCATCCTGGACTGGTCTCTGAGGGGACTGGAGCAATATGGCAAAGCTCCTCACCCACTCCTTATACCAAGGACTCTGGTCTGAGGGGTGGGTTGGAAGCAAGGAGCAACTGCTCTTTTGCTTGGTTTCCAATGGCTGGTCATCAATGGAGGAGAAGTGTAGCAATGCCTCTACCTGCCCCTGAGACCAGGGACCTAGATTTGGGGAGATGATAGGGGGACTACCCAACTGCTCTAAGCTATCCCAGACCAATCCAGAAGGAGACTACAGCAGTGAGGCAATGCCTCCCTTCCTGTTCCTCTGACTACATAGCCCCTGCCCCACCCCCGCCCCCCCATCTGCAAAAGTTCAGAAAGCCCATTTGGTTCACTTCTCTCCTGAACTAGGCTGGGAAGGGAGCATATAATCATTCCTTATGGCAAGAGAGTTTCTTTATCCTGGAAAAAGGTATGTTTCCCTTGGGAGAAATTTATCAAACACTTTTATGCAGCAATTCTCCCAATAGAAACATAACACCCATGTGTGGCCATAACTGTGAAAAGATTAACATTTTATTACAATAAAAGCATTCACCATTAAGCAAAAGATCTGCTCTAAAAATATATTATCAATTAATAAACAAATTAAACTCCAACACACAAGGTTTGTTTTGGATATTGATTTAAGTTAATGTTTCCAGCACCACTAAAATGTTAAATTTAAAGAACAATGCATGAAAGAGAGCCAGAAATGTTACATGACTCATTAAGTGACTTAAAGATTATTTTCAAACTGATGATACAAGACTGTTATGAGAGTTTTGACTATATAGGTTTTGCAATTGTCCATATGACATTGTATGCCCATTTTTCTGAGTTGTTTGCTAACTACTGAGATGTTGGCTCTTCTCCATCCCTGGCTTCCCCATTAAGCATTAACTTTGTAAGGTAAGCATTGAATGCAACATAAAAAGTACTGATTTTCTGTTCATTATGCTGGTATGTCAACATTGCCTTTACCTTAGTCCCCACTCTCCCTTAAGCATTCCTATCTCATCATTAAACAAGGCCTTTAAAAAAAATGGTACATTTACAATGCCTTAAAAAATAAGCAGCAAGTCATTTTTAACTGTAATACTCTTAAGATCCAATTGAAGTATATCCAGCTCGTCCCTTTGAGACTGTTCTAAAGAATTAGCCTCCTCCTTGTCTTTTCTCTTCCTAATGTAAGCTTCTAGCAAGCTTTGATGAAACGTGTATGGAGTAATATACTACAGATTTGAAGCTTGCACTGACAATTCAAGCCAGTCCATAGCCCTTTGTGAATTCATTCAATAGGGCCTTCAAGTGCAGTGCCAAAAATTAATTGACTGACAATTGCCTGTTCACAAATTGCCAAGTACTGCCAGACAGGTCAAGGAAGAGACTAGTCCTCTGGAAAAGAAAGCCTGAAGATGAAAGGTGGAAAGGGGGATTTTTTCTGTTTATTGAAAAGCAAAGGACATACCTTTTAAAGAAATGCATGTTGTTAGACATGTAATCTTAATTTGAAGTAATCATGCCACTAACAAAACTGGTTCTTAATCAATGACAGTATTGGTGAGGTTAAGCTCTCATGCACATGTGAAATTATGGGAAGGAGTATGGCTAGTTTTTCTTGAGGAGTTTCCCATATCCATGATGATGATATCATGGTTCTCACACTAGAAGGTAAAGTAACTACAACTGCACAGACTGAACAATTGAAAATCTTGTTAAGCTACTGTAGAGGTTTGTGCCGCGTAGGCGAGACTCAGTATCTCCTCAATTTCTTTCTACACTTGATTTGTCTACAAGAGGCCAAGAAGCAATTTAAAAAAAACAAAAAAAAACAACAAAAAAAAAAAACACACAGATTTCACCATTGGATGATCTGTGCACTTGCAGATGAGGGGACAGAATATGGGGAACCGGTGACCAGCTGAACTGATTCTGGAACTTAAGAGCATGGAAATGTCAAAAGCCTATTATATCAAAATGCTTTAAATAATACAGATACCTAAAATAATCAGAAAGGACTACTTTATAGCACCTCTGTGCGCTGGTTGGGGACTATCTAACAAAGGACCAAATCAGAAGTGAAGAGAGTAACCTGATATTGGGATTCAGTCATTTACTCTGAGAACTTCACAAATGCAACTGTGACATCTGTGAAGTCATAGAGCAAAATAAAGGAGAAACGAATGCATTTATGCCTATTCACCAGCTAGATGGAATATGAATAATATCTGATAACCTAGTCTATGTACAAATCAAGCAGCAGTGGTAGGTTGACATTCTTTAATGTTATTATACTAAGATAAATAAAACTTGTTTTGTGAAGGCTACTGGTCAATGGTTAAACATTTACATTGACCCCATCTAGTTCAGCACCTGTAATACTGCTCAAAGTCAGACTTGTTAAGGTAAATCACAGGGGGCTCCTATACACGTGCAGTGAGGCTCCTCCAGTGCGCTGTAATTACAGAGCACTGGAGCAGACTCAATTAATCAAGTCTGCTGGAGCATCATAATTACTGTACTCCAACAAACTCCAGCATCACATGCACTGGCAACCCCAGGCTGAAAAATGATGGTGGGGGCATTTTAACTAAAGCTTGTTCTATCAGCGGGGACTCTGATACACGTGACGCTCTAGATGCTTTAATTATGCAGCTCTTGGAGCCACATTAATTGAAGTGCCGCCCCCCGACCCCAGCACATCTATAAAAAATGCCCAAAGGGACTACAATTACAATGCTATTCTTCATGGAGAAGGATGCAGGTCCCTACCATGAAACTATAATACATTCAAATAAAACTGAAGTTAACTAAGCAAGTAAAACACATTCTTGTCTTTCTAAAGGTACAGCACCTGTATTCTACAATCATTTCAAACTTAGCCTGCCTAAGACTTATTTTTAAACATATCCATACTTTATTTCATATTCTACAGGGCCCCTAGTGGAGTCCCTACAGGGCCCCTACTCCAGTACTAGAGGGAGTTTTGAACAGGTGTCCCATGTAATGGAAAGTCCAGGCCACAGCTAACAGGCTTTTGTCCAGGGTACAGGTGAAAAGGAAAAATAACTTCAGATTACATGTCAAGAGCCTTTGTTGCTCAGAAAGATAACAAATATCACAACAAGTCTCCAAATAAGAGCAGGGAGCACATGACCCAACTGACTCTTATGAAGATTACAGATAGAGTAACAAATGCTGCTTGATTCACCTCACCATTAAGTTATATCACTTAATGCTATAACAAGTAGCATTGCTTAATATTATGACAGCTAAAACATGCTTTTTTAAAAAATTAATAGTGTTCCCAAGTAGGGGCAGAAGATCTATTTAAAAACCTGCAGTGGGAACAGCACCACAGTAGCAGATAGTATAGGACTTCTCTAGATTATTTCACATTTTCCAGTAGAGTCTGTAACAGCCAGTTGGGAAGGCACCATATTTCATTTTCTAGCCTCTGGCTAACTACAAATTGTGTGTGAGTGGTTATGAGGCCTTTTTTGAGTAGGAATAATAGTATTACTGTCCTTTTCCAATTGTCTTTAAAGCACACATCATTTAGCTTAAGCAACCTTGTAAAATAGGAATGGTTTCACAGGTTGAAAGAAGGTTTGCATTACAAATTTACTGTGCCAGGCAACCACACCCTCAAATAAATTCTGCATCTTTGCTAGTGTTACTTCCTGAACTGCATACCTTCTTTTCCATGCCAGTTATTAGAAGTTGGCAGTAAGCAGATTCCCCTATGCTTAACAAGATTGGCTAGAGACCCTGCTATCTTTCTTTTGGGGTG
>NW_005842511.1:772401-774225 GCF_000455745.1 Alligator sinensis | reverse complement strand
GTGGTGTGTGTGTTTTGTGTGTGGGGGGGGGGGGGGGGGGGGGGAGGGAAGAGGAGATATAGACAGTGACCTTTTTCATAACTGTATGTAATAATTGGGTCAGAGAACAGATTCTTGTGACTAATAGAAAGTTTACAGGATTATCATGGAAGCAAAAGAAAAAGTAAGAATATGCTGACAGAGTCAGAGTTCTTATTTATAAAAGTCATCCAAATAGGCAGCACACATCATTTAGCTTAGGTGACTAGCCAAAGAAAATGATGTATGCAAATATTCATTAAAGTGAATAACCTAGAAACAAGCCATACGGAGTATATAAAGAAATGGTTAAACCAACTGTGATTAACTAAGAAGTCTATTCAAAGGTCATTTAAAGCAGAAACAAAAGCCAAATCCAAGTAAGATTATTATTCACTGTCAGTAGCACTAGACCTAGAGGTATGATGCACCATGTTTTAATAGTGGAAGAAGAGCACTCGGAAGACAGTATTCTAATGCAGACATCTGAAGGGTGAGGTAATGGAGTATTCAATGCTAATAGGGCTTGCAAATTCTGAAGAGTTATCACATTATCATCATAGTGGAGGATGAGAAAATGAGAATTTGCATTTCACATATATAATCTGAAGTGATCTTGAGTTTCAGATTGTATATGACCTTTCCCATGTTAAATTGTCATTAAGAGAGGTCTGGTGTAAGTGTGCAGAAATAGCCAACTATCTGATCCACTTTTATCATCATATCCAAGCACTTCACAAAAATTATAGGAAGTCAAGGTTGAGATTTGGTTCCCCCTCCAACCTCCTAGCTGCTGGTCTATATGGGTATTGCTGCTTTATCTACTGACTTTGCTATTCTGCCCAGAGATACTTCTTAATGTAGCACAGATAAAAAAAGTGTGCCTTTAAACCGGCCTAGTATAAAGATTTATCAGTATTAATATATTGTGCTTCTTATCAGAAAATGAAAGAGGACAACAGTATATTACCTTTTTGGATTATTATAAATTATTATGGCTCCAAGGTGAGTGTATTTAAAAATCTAAATACACCACTATTTACATTGCTGAATTCTGCCTAGATCTGGTTTGTTTACTAGTAATAGCCATGACATGACATTAACCATGAACTTTGAGGATAAGAGCTGCTGAAGTTATGCCTTAAATGATTAGGTAGAATTTATTATAGCAATTTAAATAAACAGTGAGGAAGAGTCACCATTTTTTTCCCTTAAATAAGCAAGAGATGATGTTTCCCATTTGTAAGAGTAAAAGTTCAACCAGTAATAGCTGCAGCAATAAATCTCTGAAATGTCAATCATTTGGAAAGCATACTATTAGCTTTATAACAAAAAGTCAATCACTTGAATGTAAGCCATTGATTTAATGTCTGATTTCAGAGGCCCCATCTATTTAAACAGCTGATAAATCATATCCATGTACAATAACTTCAGCAGATGTTTTTTTATAATACAACCAAGCACCTTGTAAATTACCAGGTGGAGCAACCACCACCAACCAGTTGTTGCACTGAGAGATTTCAGGAAACATTAAGCCTTCCCATTTACGTTGCCATTTACTTTGTCCTCCATCTTTTAATTAATTAAATATTAACCGATCAGATATTGGAGGTCTTCTTTGTTACCGGTCAATATCATCTGTCCTTAAATAATTCCTGTGTTATGTTTCTTCCTACTTATTACAGAATTTGTGCGCAGTATATAAAGATTAAACAACAGTTGCTGGGAGGAACTATTGCAACTCCATGCTATGGGAGGCTGCTCTATTTTATGCCAACTATTAGCTTGGCAGACAGAAAAGCCCAA
>NW_005842511.1:747328-772391 GCF_000455745.1 Alligator sinensis | reverse complement strand
ACTATGATGTCATGTTTCAGCAAACCCCACTCAGTTGTACACCTCTCATGCACTGTGTACAGTTCAGCTTAGATGAAGAATGAGTCTCTCTCTGTCTGGCCAGTAGAAAGGATCTGTATCTGGACCCGAAACTCTTTCCACATTTTACCTCTAAGTGATATGTTTGTGGGTTTAAAAATGGATTGACTATACATTAAGACTCATTTATTAAAGATGCTTTTTCCCATTTTGCATTGCATCAATTTGTTTTTGGTTGAAGCCCCTTGTTTCAAGTTACTCATCAGACCTGAAGTGAATGAGAACATGTTCTTTTCCCATAGTTTCACAAGCTTGTCAGTGGAAAGCCTTGACCTAATTCAAGACAGGGGTTTCTATGCAAGGCTATAATCAAGATCTCTAGGAAAACAATAAATTAATTAGATACTCTAAAGATAGTTATTTAACAATTGTCTGTGGTACATGGCATTAATAGATAATGGCCATATTCAATCTAATCCAACCTCAGAGCAAGACCCAGGATGTCATCCTCCCGCTGTACTCGGCCTTGGTGAGGCCACAGCTGGAGTACTGCATCCAATTCTGGGCTCCACAATTTAGGAAGGACATGGAGAATCTTGAAAAAAAAGTCCAGAGGAGAGCTGCACACATGATCAGAAGGCATGAGGACAGGCTGGACATAAGGAAAAACTTCTTTACTGTCTGAGCCCCCAAGGCCTGGAACAGACACCCCTAGAGGTGGTGCAAGCACTATTCTTGACACTTTCAAGAAACATTTGGATGTTTATCTTGCTGGGATCCTTTGACCCTAGCTGACTTCCCCCCCCCCTTGGGCAGAGGGCTGGTCCCAATGATCTTACCAGGTCGCTTCCAGCCTTAATGTCTATGAAATCTATTGTAGGCTTGATCTTACAAAACAATCTGAATGAGGTCCCCCATATGTATCAACATAATTGTCTTTACAATATTAAAAGCACAAATAATGTCACTGCTCGCTATAAGCAATCACAATAATATGTTTAAATGGAACACCAACATGTGTTTTATGTGCACACACCATTTTTGAATCACCTTCATTTACTTCCATTTTCAAATTTAGATCAGAAATCAAGTGTAGCTTTAAAAGAAAATCCATGTTTTTAGATTTTAGTATATAGGACCACCATTGTAATGCCATTTTCACTGGCTTGACAAACATTTAACCAAAGTGCAGGTAAATTTAAGACCAATTAAAAACACACAAAACAATCCAAAACAGACTTCAAAAGATACTTTACTTAGAAAGATATCACGGGAGTGCCCTTTTCCTCCAACTTATACATGTGTCCAATTATAGTTTACATCCAAACACATTAATTAGACAGCTCATGGGGAAAAACCAATTTATTTTTAAATAAAAACCTCTAGATTGATTGCAATCAGTCCTTGAGAGGTATGCAAGACGATGTCACCCTTAACTATTCCTCTGTAACCTATGTAAGCATGATCTATCCTTTGCCTTCCCCTTATAAAAGGAAGGCACATGGAAGACAAAAAGCAATGGTTTACTCCCCCACACATCAGCCCCTGCAGCTGGACTGTCAAGGAAACAGTCAGTTAGATTCTTAAATGTGTCACAAAATAGCAATATGCTGTCAAAGTTGTGCTGAATGCCATTCTAAGTACCATGTGCATTGGCAGTTTAGCAACAATTCTGCACTGCTTATATTTAGGTATGTGGGTTTTTCTTTGATTTAGTTTTGTTTTTCTACATGGTGACATGCCATGATGAGTGTATGTTTCTCCATCCATAAAGTGAAATCACTGACAAATCCAGATGTCAGGTTACTCTTGATACATCAGAGTAAATATAGGTTTCCATGGCACCAAGATGTGCTGGGAGTTCTCTTTTGTTTTAAATGCTCAAGGGATTTTATAAAATCATTTTCTGTGGCAAGAAAAAGATTACTACACATATTTAACTGTCATAAGATAAATGCAGTGATAACCAATGGCAATCTAAACATCAAAACAAACAATGATCTTGTTTATTTTTAATAGAAACCATTCTGAAAGCCATTGGTTTACTTCAAAATAATCTCACTCTCCATCATAAACTAACAGCAGGAAAGTCTAATAAAAGCAAGTGTCCCTCCAGAGGGAACTGGGAAAAAAGTGGGCTTTTTATGCATTGTTAGGGGAGGTCAACACAGCACAGAATGTACTTTCAGAAGCCTTTTGGGAATTTAGTCCCCAGCAGTAAATAATGTAATGATTTTAACCTTGAATGGAGCGTCACACAATATTAAGCCCGAACATATTAAAAAATGGGAAAAAAAGTAACACAGCATCATAAAGTCAGTATCAATTTCACTAGTCTGTTTCTCATCACATTTTGATATACTGCAAGCTAGAATTTGATTATGTAAGAATGACTTTTCGGGTGATAGTTACTATAGTAATTCAAATATAGTTGTTTGCAAGATATTTTGCACAAAACACTTTGTCACTCACAAAGTGAGTCACAAAGTGAATCACTTTGTCACTCAAGATTAGGGTTTTTTGCTCTGTTTTACTTAATCCTTTTATGTTCTGCCAGAGATATGAAAGTACAGGTTTAGAGCCAATTGGTTTAGGTCTAATGATGCTTCACAGAAGTGTAACAGACAGAAAAACAGACTTACCTTGAATCCAGGTATTACAGCAATAAATATGGCATCTTAACTTCTTACTTGAATCCAAAATATGCACTGTAAAGACACGAGATGTGCAAGTAATGAATTGTTTCATGTGAAATTAAAGTATCATATGCATACATTGAGTTTTATTATGGAAATATGATAAATACACATTATAAGGTGCCAGGTGCATCCATAGGCATAAAATGGCCATCTGATACATCCCAGATTAGGAAAGGGCATAAGACTAATGTGAAACACAAAATATGGCGCACAGTTTCCTTAATCCAACAAGTTAAAATGAAGATAGTTGTGTTTGAAATTTAACCCAGTATTATCTACTGGGATCTGTTTATTTCAGTAGCAAACAGGTCCCACCAAAAGAAAAAAAACCTGGAAGTTTGGTCGCTTACATTAAGTAGCTAAATAAAAGGTGCGACTTAAAATCTGGCTGCTTCAGGTGGTTGCCGTGCTCTTGACAATTTCATTTCAGCAAGGATCTTAAACACAGGCTTTAGTCTTATTGACTGGAGAAGAGTTACCTTAGTTCGTGAACTCTAGCAAGGAGGACATGTTTTATTTAGGCACGTGTTCAGTACAATGGAGGTTTGAATTTCTGATGGAGGCTCCCAGGCACTAGCAGGGTAAATGTAACAAGCAAGACGTTTCACTGATCTTGGCCCAAAACAAAAAGAAAATTCCTTCCCTCCCATCCCCTTCCCCCCGTATCCTCCCCTTCCCCCATTAATGACAAAGTCATTTGCCACAAATTTTCAATACGTTTTCCCTCTCATTTTTCCCCCTTTTCTCTTAAAACTAAGCAACTTCTTTCTTACAATACTGATTTATTGAATTTTACTCCTTTTCTTCATACTTTGAGAGGTCCCTCAATCCTTTGCTACAGTATCTCTTTCAATCAAAGAATGTGCGGGGAGAAACCCAAGATCAACAAAAAACAAAAAGAGTCAGCCATGCTTCTTTTAGGAACAGAAATAGGGCATTCTTCTCATACCCTGAGAATAGTTGTTTTCTTCTTACAAGCTTTTATCGATGCTAAGCTGTTAAGAATACTCACACTCTCAGCAGAAGCAAATATAATTAATCAAAAATGCTCAAGCTACCTTTCAGAAAAAGAAGCTCTCTTAGAAGTGTTGCTTTCAAAACCAGATGTTTTTGCTTCGTACAAAACATATTTCCATAACTGCAATTTACATCAAATGCTATTACAAGTGACGGAATCACACGCATGTGCTACTGATTACCTATTGTAATTGAAGTAGCTGTAGACTGGTTTCACCCTCAGATCATCCCCTTATGCCCTGGTATAGTTTTTCAGGCAGACAACGTCTTTGTTCCTCCCCCAGCTCATAAAGCAATTATTGGGTACCACAGAAATTTAAAACCAGTGTCCTCCCTATTCAATACATGTGCAGACACAAGCTGATTTTAGTCCATCAGAATGCATATAACAACTCAGGCAAGTGCCCTCTCCTTTATTCAGGAGGCTTCTGGAATCTCTGCCTTCTCTCAAACCCTGGGCTAGAAGGGAAGGAATTATCTTCATCAAGATACTGTCAACCTAATATTTTAACTAGTCTTCTAATCACTGTCTGCCCAGGTGTGTCAAAATCTAAAACACCCATTTATGGAGCTTTGATTTCTTTCTACTCTAAAGGTCTTCAGTTCTTAAATAAACAATTGCCTGATTTTCCAATACCCAATTTGCTTCCAGACATTAAGGGCTGATCGTGTTCTATTAGATGCTGTTACATTCTACAGTTTAACTGTTTAAAACGGGTTCCTATCATAATAATATCATCTTATCAGAAGAAAAGGGGTTAACTATTTCAGGAGGCAGACATACAGGAAACTACAGAAGAAGTGCTGGAGTGGGAAAATGAGCCATCAAGAGATGAATAGGCCAATTTGCACATGAAGACCCAGAATAGCACCAAATGAACAGAGATTGCCTAGGGAGTTAGCCTAGGCACCAATTTTGCCTGCTCTACTGTAGCTGAACAATATAGTTTGATTCTGGGATGAGTGGCGTGTTTCCCTGAATATGACTTTGGGTGCATCCCATCCCCTTGGAGAGGAATAGTCCCTCTCCAAAAGAGGAGCCAGAAGGTAGCTCTCCCCTTTTAGGACCAGTGAATTTAATCTTCAGAGTATGTTCTAAATTTAGCCATAAGTATTAGTGGAATCACTGGCTGGAGTGGGATAGCTTTAGATATGAAGAAAATAAAGAAGCCAGCTGTGGAGTTGGAGCAGTTCCACAGCTCAACAGAAAACATCATCCTGCCCTCAAAAAGTGAACAGAGACCCCTTTATATGTTTATTTGAAAACAACAGAACTGAAGAGTTCCTCCCCACTTTCACAATTAAAAGATACCTGGAAATGAATTTTCTGACAATAAAAAAGGTACCAGCTGACGTACTGGAGTCTGTACACACACACACACACACACACACAAAACACATATTATACAATCAGCGGTAGTAGCCTGACACTTCTACAGGTCCTAGCCTGACCCCACAGGATCCATATCCAGGAGAGAAAAAAAGAGGTTTGAGTCTTATAAGCATTTGCTATTTGGCCTTTTTCTTGAAAATGGAAGTCTGGCACTAACTTGTTCAGCTGTGAGGACAGTTTTTGTTATCTGGATACCAGCGCAGCAGTAACAGGACTGGGATCACTGACTTTTAAGCAGGGTAGTGAGCAGCCATGGTTGTTCATTAAAAACAAGTTTACGGAGTGCCCCGAATCTTGTGTTCTGACTGATGTCAAGAAATGTAAGATAAATCTTCCACACACCATTGAAACACCCTACACTTAACAAATAGGATTTATAAAGAGAAGTATGTAGCAAATAAGTGTTTTGAATAAATGGGGATAAACTGCTATTTTTATAGTGCCCAAAATTTTGCTAGCTAACCCAGGACAAAAATAAACATTTCATAGTCCTGTTCAAACGAAATTACAGATGACAAGCCAAACTGTTACTCATGAATAGAGTCCTGCCCACAGAGGCTGAACTGCAGTATATTGCATAACTATATTACATGCGACAAATTCGGAAGACTGGCAGAATCAGGGATAATAATTCAAAATGAGGGGGCAGGCACACATCTCAGTTGTTAAAGGTATTTATATAAATATCATGCATTTAGAAAGCTGAATTATAGTACTTCTTGCTGGCAATGAGTAAGTTCTGAGATTTGAAAGGCCTTTCAATAAATCTTGGCAACAGAAATATGTTATTCTTTTGGCATTACAAATATTGCAGATAGACAATAGCAGCTGTAAGAGCAATGGTTTTGGAACTTACTGATAATAGCTCATTCATATGTTCTCTCAGGTGAAGTTCCAAAACCTTCACCTCCACATCCAAATTTATCCAGTTCCAAAAACAAAAGTTTTTTGTTTGTTTGTTTGTTTATGACTAGTTCATACAGTTTATCTATTTCCTGGGTGGATGGGCTGGTTAGAAAAAGAAATCATTTCCTCAGTATTTTTGCTCACACAGGAGTACTTAAAGCATACATTATGTTCATTCCTTTTATTTCTGGTCAAACTACACCCATTTTGTTCCTTTTCCATCACAAGTATAGGAGGCCATATGGATTTATTCTCAAATCTGCTACTGAAGTAGAAATACAGCTTCAATGACAATATTTTTTTCCAACTTATACTAGCAGTGAGCCAAGGTGTCTGTTGAAACACACTCTCCAGCCCAGTAACACACATTCATATATTTATAAATCCAAGACTAAAAAAGCCAAGACAGTTTTGTTTTTATAGGGTCACTGTAACTTTCTGGTTCTAGTCATTCCAAAAAAAACCCAAAACACTCTTATTAATAATATTAAATGAACTATTTTCCATTTGTAAATTATCCACAAAAAAGAAAAAAAAAATCTAAAATGAATTATTTGTTTAAAAATGGATATATTCTGTGGATAATTCTTAACAAAACATGTTAACTATTGCTTACAGGCTGATTTTCTTCACAAAAAGTTATAATAGATTTTCACAGAAGATAGAAAGTAAATAGGAGATTATATAGACTCGTTTAAAGTGCCTAAAACCTTATCAGAAATGTAGAAAAATCTCTAGGAAGTTTAAAATGCATTCCCCTTCCTTCTGTCAACTCTAGAGTTGTTTTTAGGCCCCCTTTTTCCTCAAAGTCTTAAAGTTCATTTATAGTGTTAGACATTCAACAGCCTGTTATTACAGCTAAGGCACAGAAACAAAGTCCTGTTATCATTCACTAAAAAACAGATGATTGACATTTTTAGAACATCATATCACGTTCCATAAAATTGTGGAATTCGTTTTCTTTACATGCAATAAAAATGATGTTGGCTACTGCCAAGGTACAAGAGCTCGAGCCAGGCATATGGGCATAAAAATATTGATTGCACAATAAGATTGGCAATTGTAATCTGGGGATAAATTCAGTAACTGGAAAGGGGATCCCAGATTTCTCTGAAAAGGCTGTTTGCATTGTCCTTTACCCTTAGAGTGAGGGCCTAAACAAGTCCCAAAGCTCTGAGTGAAGCTGTTGGAAACACCAAATTTTGCTGTGTCCAATTAAATTATAAACTCCTTCAAAAGCTCTTGAAATACAGGTTGTTCCCTGGAACCACATCTGTGTCCACTCATACATTTGAGTCCAAGCCAAAAATGTATTGGAAGGTCCAAGCTCCAAATTTGTAACAAAAACCTTGAATCTGGAAGGTTTTGCAATGGAAGAACTCACAGATGTCTGGAGACATGTCAGTTCTTTCTATCTATATAACTATCTTTGCTGACTTATTTTGAATTGTTTGCGTTCAGGCTCTAGGGAGTTTAAATTCTGACAAACTTATTAAAACTGGCACTGGATTCTGATAGACTAATTAAGTCTGGCACAAAATTTCATCTGCAAAGCATAAGTGAAACATATTTCAGCTAACAAGTTGAAGGCAATTAAATAGTACAGTGGAATCTTCTTGTAGAAAAGTCATTCTCTTCCACAACAACTTCTCTATCAGCATATGTTCACTGTAATTGTAACTGCTAGATGCAATATCTTCCAACTGCAATATGGTGAAACACTTTAGGATTTGCATTCCATTTTCCTGGTAGTTTCACTATATCCAACTTCATTTTACATTTGTTCAGCTATAGAAACTTTCTACCAATGCATGGGAGTACAAAATTATGACAGTTTAGCAGAGTATGTTTGCAAACAAACAATTTTGAACACTTGGGGTACTTAGCTTGCAGGATAAAAGTACATCAATATCCTGCAAGCTAAGTACAGACAGTGAAAAAGTCAGAGGCTGAATCAATTCAGTCTTTGCAAATTAAACTAAAATGTGCAGATTGAACCAACAAGCAAGTGAACATTCACTTTTGACTCCAGAAATGCAGCCACATGCCTGAAGTGGTCCAGGCCAGAAGCCGGGGGCACTAGAGAACAACTCTTTTCTCAGGAGCAGCAGACAGCTTGGGCTAAGGCTAGCCCACCCATCTTGCAAGGGGTAGAGGGGGGTTGCAGGGAAGGAGCATCCTGGGATGCTGGGGGACTGTGAGTTAACTTGAATCAGGAGGGGATCTGGGACAAAGTTAAATACATTGATTTCACCTAAATCAGTTAATTCTGATATGACATCTATCCAGGTTTATCTTAAACTGGTTTAGACCATCTTGAAAGTGGTTTATGTACACTGCACTTCTTGGCTACGGACACAAATGATGAACTGCTATAAGTGATCAGAAACCAGTTCAAATTTATAACAGAACAGAAGTCCAGTGCACATAAAACACTTTCAAAATGGCTGAAACTGGTTTAAGATAACTCTAATACTATATCAATTCAAATTTATCTGATTTAGGTTAAAGTTAACTCAGAGTTCCCCAGCATCCCAGGATCTTTTATGCCTCCTCCACAAGCCACCCACCTCTCAGGGTAGGCAGGCTAACCCTGGCCCAGCAGAGCTGGGAAGTGTGCTCTAGCTCACCCAGCTTCTGGCCTGGGCCACTGGAGGCATGTGGCTGCATTTCCAGAGTTAAAAGTGAATGAACTGATAAGTGAACAGACAATCTACAGTTTAATCTAAACTGTGAAGATTGAATTGATTCAGCCTCAGGCTTTTTGACCATCTGTACTTAGTCCTGTTGTGTTACAAATATGAAACAGTTTCCGATCACTTATACCGGTTTGTGTGTGATTTCTATCAATAGCTGCAAAAGGTAAACTCTCAGAGCAGAAGGGCAAGATTCTGCCCTATATGGTGTAGTATAGATATTTTTTTATCCATTGACTTGAAGCTATATGGAGAAACCAAGTACAGAATATATAAAGGCATAGCTTCAGCTGGATAGAAGAATATCATCATAGTTGATCATTATTCTATTAATAATGCAAACATTTTGCACATCCTCCAATCCTAATACATTTCAGTGAAAATGCAAGATGACTCAGAACATAAAACTTCTTACAGATATATGTAACAAACAGAACAAAATAAAACCAAGACAAAGCTACACTGCAATGTACATAAGGAATGGATGACACCAATGCAGTATACAAAGTATAGAAAAGGAGAAAAAAGGGTCCCAATGAAACTTCAAATTAGAAAAAGCCATTACAGAATATTGTAGGCAAAAAAGGGATTTCTCAGCGAGATTAGGAATTAATAAGTGGACTGATGTTTATACATCACTATTTTAATAAGACTGAAATAATATGGACAGCATACATATAAAGAGTGAAAAAATAAGTCAAAATAAAAACATTCCCCTATTGCCATATGTAGAAGGCTTGCCTTTTGGAGCTTGGGTTCAGTCCCACACTTGAAATCTTGCTGTTTTGATTGGTGGAGCTCATGCCCCTTTCCTGAGGGGAGGGGGAGAGGAGTTTCTGCCCCCCACCTCCCGTGGACCTGATTGAAGACTGCAACACTCAGGTCCGGAAGACTTCAGGGGCAGTGACCTGGAGCATATAAATGGAGCTGCATGCCCAGAATGAGGAGAACACATCCGGGAAAGAGAGGAGAGGGGCTTAGAAGACCTGAGGAGAGCTGCTCAGCAGTGTGAAGCAGTAGCCCAGTAGTGCCTCCGAAGACTTCCCTCAGAGGGGAACGGCAGACGGCTCCAGCAGCTAGGTTCTCAGCGTGCAGCATGGCACATGGTGTCCAGATGCTGGGAGCTGCGTGAGGTGGCTCAGGTCTGCAACCTCTGGAGTGCAGCCAGAGACATGGTGCACAGGACGGTGCATGGAGTAGGGTCTTTGGAGCACTTGGGCGGCTCAGGTCCTCAACCTCCGGACCGAGGCTGGGAGCTCAGTGCAGCAGGTGCTGCACACAGCATCCAGGAGTAGACCGAGCCTGGTGTTGCATGAGGCAGCCCAGGCCTCCGACCCATAGCAAAGGGTTGAGTCCAGAAAGCCAGACAGTGATCGGGCTACTGAGCCAGCAGACAGGGCCAAGCCAGAGGCTCCAAAAGCCCTGCATAGAGGATCCCTGTTCCAGGGCACAGCAACCCCACCAAAACCCACTGCATGCGAGAGAGCACCTTGGCACAGAGGACAAGGACCACCCTCCAGGCCTGGGAGCTGTGAGTTGCAGGGAAGAGGATTCCCACAGGGGAGTCCTCCCCCCCCCCCAAGTTAGTTAAGGGCTCCTGAAAGGGGAGGTCCCACTGAGAGGGCCCCCCTAAAGTTACCAGCTTCTTTGTAGAGCTTGAGAAAAGCCCAAGGGCATTGGGGTTTCCCCTTGGGATTAAGTTTATTTTTGGGGTTTATTTGCTTTAGATCAGATACTTATCTGTATATGAGAGCACAGGTATAAGGTTTTATTGCATTTACCCAGAGGGTATTGTTTATGTTACTGGTTTAGATATTTTATAAATATATATATTGTACATATGTTTATATCCATGTTCCTTTCCCTTGTGATAACTATATACAAATTTATTTACGTTAACTTAAGTCCCCTGACTGTCCTGGCCTGGTTCTATAGGGACAGAGGGAAACTGAGCGGTCTGTAGTTCCCACCCCACAGCACACCTGCCAGCTAACAACCCCCTTCAATTGGAGAAGGGGAGTATATATATACACCCAAGTGACCTGGGTACACATAATTGAACACATCCCCTTACATACAGGCATCTAAACAAGCTTTGGTTCTTCCAATACTTTCAAGAAAGTCAGCATAATAATGCAAGTGTGTAAATTAGAGCAGAAACAGTGCAATGTGTTCTTATATTCTCACTTTTATATGCTTCACTTTTTTTTTTTTAAATGATATACAGTTTACCATACAGAAACAAACATTCTGGCTGTAAGGCTTTAAATGCACCGAGTCATTTTCTTACATGTATTGTTAAATAAAAACACATTTTTATTACCTAACCCAAATTCTTATCCTCCTTCAACTGCAGGTTACTAATGCCAGGCAAAGGAAGTAGAAAGTAGGTTTAACTTTCCTGGAAAAGATTTCACATCCACGTGTCCCCACCTTTTACAAGTACACAGACACCATCCAATGCTGCAGGAGGAGTACTTTGGTCTATAAGTTATGTTCTGGCCATGACCCATCAGCAGAGAACAGTTCCAAAGCTACTTTCTAGACTCCACTGGGGCTTAACACACAGCTAAAAATATTGGTTTCCTGGTAGCAACCTTTGTGTTAAGAAAATCTCAAATCACAGAATTTTAGGAAATGTTTACAACTATTGTTCAAGATACAATAAACCAAGACTACAGTCATTTGAAATATAATGGCTTTACATGCCATAGGATTAAAATATCCCTTTTTTAATTCCCATTTTTAAGTAAATATAATTTTCATTTTTAAAGTTTGGGATAAATAAAGGACAGACTTCTTTAGGCAGTTTAAAAAAAAAAAAATGTTTTGGTCTCTGATATGACAGATCCAAAAGAACACAGAAACCTTCCCAGTTCCCTTCTCCTTGAATTTCAGGTGGAGAATTTACATACGCCTACTGTATATCCACCTGGCAGAGAAAGAAGCCTTAGGAGTAAAAGAAAAAGAAATAATCACCACCATGGGTGTGGCTGAAACAGCCTCCCCTAGGTGATAAGCAGTGGCTAGTTTTTAAATGCCTGGTCTCCAACTTCATCTATAAACTTCCCCTCACTTTTTTTAAAAGCAAATTGTTCTCTTCACTAAGTTGTTTTGTTTTGCTTTGTTTTGTTACCTTCCCCAGATGGGAATATCATAGAAAAGATAAAGGTTGTTTACTTATCCGTTTTCATTATGGAGCTACAAAAAAGCTGAGTTTAGTCTAGTTTAAAAACAGCAAGCCCCTAGATACCTGCATGGTAAAAAAAAAATAAACAAACACAAAAACATTTGTATCCAAAGTCAGATTTTTAGGGAGCATTTAAAGAGGTGTCATTAGCCTGAGCAGATATGCTGTGAAGCTTAGCATGTGGGTGCCCAGTGGATTCGGCACCAGGGCAGCCTGAGAAGAGTTCCCACAGCTGCTGCCACTGTGCAAGCTCCAAGAGCCACAATCCTGATGTCCCTTGAAATCAGTGCCTGGAACTTGCCCACTCCTAGTTACACAGAGGTCACTTGCACAGGACAGAAAACTTTGATGCAGGATTCATGCTTTTACCGTGCTAGGTAATACTGAAGCATGTTTTTATCTCAGTAATGGCTGACGGGAGAAATTGGTCAAGTATTGCTCAGCCAAGGTGCATGTCTTCAAATATATAAAATATTATATATACACACACACACACACACACACAGCCAGATAGACATGTCGTTACAATCCTGCAAATGTATATATTTTTAATATATGTATATAAATAAATAAATACATATATAAATCCATGCAGGGGGATTCATGGGGCATTTGTCTGCAGGCTGCTAAGGCCCAGTTTATGGTGCAAGTTGGGCTACCCCCATGTTGTCTCTCCCTGAAGCCCCAGAATCCAGGACAAAGGCTCAAGCAACATCTGCAAATGCCAGTGAAGTAGACACATCCCAGCACAGCTGATCCCACTCTAAAGACAATAAAAGTGTTTGCTCTCAATTTGTGCGGCCATCATTTTTTTTAATGGAAACGCAAGAGAAAAATCTGTTTGCATCCTAAGTGAATGGAGAGAACCTGGCCCCTGTTCCCTAACTGAAAAGAGTAGGTGAGGGGGCCAGAGTCCTGTGTAATTACCAACAGCAGGAGAAAAGTTCTGTGTTCTGAAGAAAAGTGAAGAAAATTTGATCATGTCTTAATTAGACATTTTGAAGCAATAGCTACTGGAGGTCAAATTGCAGGAGCAACAGAAACTCCAGAAAAGGTGAATTGAGTTTGCTATTCAAATATGAAGCTGAGAAAGAAGGTTGTTGCAGTGTTCCTTCTTGCAGTTAAGTGCCACTCTTGCCAGTCCCTACTTTATTTAGCTACCCACTTATCCTGCAGGGTTGTTGCCACTTCAGTTACATTGCATGAAGTCTGCCAGATAAATAAAATATGGAGATTGTTACCAATAAACTTATATTTTTTTTAGGGCAAAGGTAGTAAGTAATACGCACAAAACTTAAATGAAGAACCTTCCTAATCTATTCCCCCATCAGATATAGCCTGAACAAGTAGAATGAGGAAGAGATGGTGAAAAAAGAAATACAAGGTAAGGCCAAACATTTTGTTTTAGGTTCTGTAGCAGTTAATATAAATACAAGCCATGTAGTTTTCAAAACAGAATGGTTCATTTTAAAAGTCTATTGTCATTCCAATAGAGTATCTTTTCAAAATGTGCTTATATGATAATTTTATATGTATAAATTGTTATTACTGTGTACATGCAACTATTAGAAGATCACTTTGATTTAGCAGCTGTAGGTCTCTTCTTAACTGAGAAAGAATGCAGCATAGTATTCATTTCTATCATACTGTATAATTCAGCTTGTAAGATAACCACCCGACCATTTTCTTCTTCATGCAAGAAATCATTAATCAAAGAATCATAGAAAATTAGGGTTGGAAGGGACCTCAGGAGCTGATCTAATCCAACCACCTGCTCAAAGCAAGACCATCTCCAGCTACATCACCCCAGCCAAGGCCATGTCTTAAAAACCTCCAAGGATGGAGATTCCACAACCTCCCTGGGTAGCATGTTCCAGTACTTTACTACCCTCCTCATGAGTAAGTTGTTCCACATATCCAACCTAAATTTGTATTCCTGCAACTTGAAAACAGTTGCTCCTTGTCATGTTATCTTCCACTACTGAGAACAGTTTAGCTCTAGCCTCTGTGGAACCACCCTTCAGGTAGTTGAAGGCTGCCACTAAATCCCTGCCTCCCCCCACCCCCCTTTCTCTTCTCCAGACTAAATAAAACAAGTTCTCTCAGCCTGTCCTTAGAAGTCATGTGTCCCAGCCCCCCTAACCATTTTTGTTGCCCTCCCATGGACTCCAATTTGTCTACATCTTTTCTGTAGTGGGGGGGGGCACAAAAATGGACACGGGACTCCAGATTTGGCCTCCCCAGTGCCAAATAAAAGGGAATCATTTCCCTCAATGTGCTGGTAACACTTCTACTACTGTGGCCTTCTGTGTCGTTAGCCTATGTCACAACAAAGGGAACACTGTTGGCTCATATTCAGCTTATTGCCCACTGTAACTCCCAAGACATTTTCTGCAAAGCTGATACTTAGCTAGTCAGCCCCTAACCTGTCCAGGTGCATGAGATGATTCCATCCTAAATACAGGATTTGGCACTTGCCCTTATTGAACCTCATGAGATTTCTTTTAGTCCAATACTCCAAGTTACCCTATTCATTTATCCACGTTTCTACTTCTTGTAAGCTTTATTTTTGTGTTTTAGCTCACTGAAGCAGTTCCCTGCTAAGCCAAGCTGGTTTTCTGCCAGATTTGCTAGTCTTTCTGTACATCAGGATGGTTTGTTCATGTAATCTCAGTAAGGTTTCTTTAAAACACAACCAGCTCTCCTGGACTTCTGTCCCCCTCCAGCTGGCCTTCCAGGGGATCCTGCCCATCAGTTCCCTGAGTAAGTTAAAGTCTGCTTTTCTGAAGTCCCTCATCCTTATCTACTGCTCTCATTCCTTCCTTTCTTTAGGATCCTGAACTCAGTCATCCTGTGGTCGCTGGTGCACAAATTGCCATCCACAACTTCATTTCATACTGATTCTTGTTTGTGTTTATGAGCAGCAGATGAATATGGCTCCAGTTGGCCTCTCCAACACTTATACCAGGAAGTTGTCCCCAGGATTTTCTAAAAACTTCCTGGATTTCCTGTGCACTCACTGCTGTATTGTTCTCCCAGCAGATATCAGGGTGACTGATGTCCCCTGTGAGAACCAAGGCCTGTGATTGGGGAACTTCCACTAGTTGTTTGAAGAATGCCTCATCCACCTCATCCTCTTGGTCTGATGCTCTGTAACACACACTAACCACAATGTCATTCTTGTTGCCCTGCTCTCTGACTTTTAACCCAGAGACTCTCAACAGTTTCATGCTGGAACTCTGAGCAATCATATAGCTCTTTTACATAAAGTGCAACTCCTCCACCTCCTCTTCTTCTCTGTCTGTCCTTCATCAACAGTTTATACATATCCATGGCAGTTCTCTAGTCACATAAGCTATCCCACCAAGTCTCTGTTATTCCAATTACATCACAGTTCTGTGACTGTGAGGACTTTCATTTCGTCCTGTTTGTTTCCCAGGCTCTGTGCATTTGTGTACAGACACCAGAGGTAACTAGCTAATTGCCCTACTTTCTCAGAAAGAATGAGAAGGCCTCCCCTGTTGCCACCTCCAAGTTATGCACTTCCCCACTTACCTTAGGGCTTTGGTTGCCATCCTCCTGTAAACCTTGCTGAAAGCCCTCCTCACTAGGTTAGTGAGTCTGCCTGTGAAAATGCTCTTCCCTCTCTGTTAGGTGGATCCCATTTCTTCCTAGCAATCCTCCTTCTTGGAAAAACACCTTGTGGTCAAAGAAACCAAAGACCGGCTGTCAACATTATCTGCACAGCCATGCGTTGATCTGCAGGATGTGTCATCTCCTGCCTGGACCCTTCCCCTTGCCTAGAATGACTGAGGAGACTACCACCTGAGCCCTATCCCTTTCACCTTGCACCCAGAGCCCTGTAGTCACTTTTGATCTGATCAGGGTCAGCCCTGGCAGTGTCATCGGTGCCCACATGGATGAGCAGTATGTAATAGCAATCAGAGACAATGGGTCAGGCTGGCAGATGGATGCTTCTATCCCCCACAGAAGGGAGTCTCCAACCACCATCACCCTGTGCTTGCCCTTGGTAGCAGTGGTCTTGATCCTTACAGCTTTAGGGATGCCTGGACAGGCCTTCTCCTCCAGTGGGACAAGCTCCTACTCCTCTGTTACTAGGGCTCCATATCTGTTCTTGCAGCAAACTGCTGCAGGTAGAGATGAAGACTTCTGCTTGCTGATCGAGGTCACAAGCTTCCAGCTTCCACCTTCTTGGGAGTCCACATCCTCTTCCTTCTGTAGTGCTAGCTGTGGCGATCCTTCCTTCACAGCCCTAGAGGTCTCCTCCAACATCAAATCTATGAAGTTCTCATGGCAGAGGATACTTTGGAGCCTTGCCACTTCCTCCTGTAGCTCTCTTGCCTGCTCTGAGTGACACCATCTGGAAGCATCACTCACACCGCAGGTACTCCCCCATCTGGCTGTCACTGGAAGGAACCTGGAAGCCACAATCTCCATAGCACCAAGCCAGGACCTGGGTAGAAGCCTTAATGGTGAGCAGTCCTGACTGGACAGACACCTCACAGGTGCAATCAGAGGTAGAACTGGCAATGGCAGTGGCTCTGGCATTTTTAAACTCAGTTCAGGGTTAACACTGCCAGTCTTAAACATCACCATGAAAGCTGAACTCCAAAAAACAGCTCTGAGTTCTTTGAAATAAATCATCAGAGGTTCTGATGATGGTGAATTCCCCCTTTTACCCTCTACATAGCAGGTTGTTTTTACACAACAATGGAAGACTGTTTATGTGGTACAATAACCATAAAGTGAATGAAGGTATTTCAAGGATATTAGAGGTTTGCAAACAGTGCTTTATTCTTAATGGAATTTTTTTTATGAAGATCACACTTTCTATAGAAACTAACGATAGAATTTAATATTGAAGGTGTCAGCTATGAAGACCACATGGTTATTGTGAGAAATAACATTTAACCTTTCTCTTGTGGCTGATGGAGGCCAATGCAGTATTTTATTATCAACATTGGCAGGTGATTTATTACCACTGTTTCTACTCCAGTAAAACCACATTAGGCTCTGCTTGATGTATCATTTGTTATCTTCAAACTCTCAACACACTTCCTGCATACATAATCTTTCTTGTAGCACATTTTAACAGAAAGTGGTAAATATTTAAGTCATGATTCCAGAATCATCAAAAGGTAGGGGACTAAAATACAGTAGCTAAATGGATTATACCAGACAATACCCAATGCTAGGATAAAGTTCTGGTCTTGCAAAGTATGATGTAATACAGCTAAAACAGCAGCTATTTATAACGGTGAATTAGTGTAGAATTAAGACTGACAGAGAATAAATCATTAACAGACTTCAGAGGGGAACCAAATTTAAGGGAATAAATTCAAGTCAGTGATCAATGCAGCAGCTCCTAATGTCACAAGAAGCAACTTTTAATCAGAAGAATAATATGACATGGCGCCAAAATGAGGTCCCAAAAAAGAATCTGTGCCCCACTGAAGTCACCAAGTAAATGACAAAATTCCTATTAAGTTTGATAAAGCCCTCTTTTGGTGAAGGAGGAATTACAAGTAGTATTGCTAATCAAGGAGTAAATTCATCTCTGGTTGACCTTCGTATCTTAAAGTTATTTTTATTTTCAATATTGTTACAAGTAACTTCTGTCATGGATGCATTCACTCCTTTTTGGCTATTTCTGGGCACTGAGAGCAGAATTGGATCCTAGTCCAATTTCTTAAACAAACTACCTCTGATTTCATAGGTGCTTTAAAGATTAGGCTGCATGTAAATAATATCTTTTTAGATGCAGATTGAGCATGCTTGCTCTGGAAATCAAGGGTCTTTATAGATGGAGAATGTTTGTTCTTTCATTTATTCAAAAAAAGGTTAAAAAAAAAGCTGCAATTTATTTAAACATGGCTTGTTGAGTCCTATTTGGTCATTTTTAATAGTTTTAATAGGTATAAAATTCTTTTGTTTACCTGTATTATAAAGAAGTTGAGTTAGCTTCTTTTGCCTTAAATTAATTTAAGGCAAGAGAACATTAATGACTACAAGCTTTCAGATAAAGCAGAAAATGAAAACAAAACCAAAAAAACCAGGGAAGTGTACTGAGATAACAACTTGTTTTGAATTATATTTGAATAGCTTCTATTAGGGATTGTCATAATAACTGACAATAATTTCTGAACTAAGTCTCCTCTTCTTATTTTTAGCATAATTCTCCCATAAACTATTAGCTCCCTGTTTAAGATGTCATTCTTTACACAAATGAATGCCAAAACATTGCAAGAATACATTTAAAATATGTATATAACTTCTTGGCAATTAAAAGAGAGTGTTTTATAAAGCCAATGCCATATGCTGTGTTTTTCTTGATCATTCTATGATATTTTTCTCTCAGCGTTTCCCTACTGATACAGATATGGAAGGAGCATCAACAGCTCTTCAAGCCCATCATTACTTTTTTCACATAGAAGGGATGCAAGTGCCCCCGTACTTCTGTCAGGAAAATTAAAACTTGTATTTTTAACCATTGAATAGATTTTTAAACAGTTGGACTTAAAGAGGTAACAGATAAAATCAAAACCTACTTTTCAGTTTTAAACATTTTTCCATCCCACATAATGCTTCTCAAATTCACATGAACTTGTACACACATAGTTAGTTTTGGATATGTAACGCATCTCAAACCACAGACCTAATAAAAATATTAGTGATAACTCCACAGGTGTGCTGTAGCTCCATTTAGGTCATCTGAAGGAGGCTGAACAAAAGTGATTTTCCTTCACCTTTCTCCTACCTCAGAACTAATCCCCTCCAGCGTCTTCATTAATTTGATCAGTCTCATGGCTACTGTAAATTAAACCAGCTTGTAGGTCTACACGGATCTCAGAGAATAGTCTCCATGCTATTTCTCTTACCCGCTCTCCTCATCAGGTGAGGTTTAAATTTAATTTCTGGAAGATAAGCCTGTATGAGAGGGGAACTGTAAATGACAAGAACGCTGCTAATCATGTCCGAATTACACCTCTGGTTGGTTTGCATAGCTTAGATTTATTTTTAATTTCACTATTAGACTGCAGCAAATTATTTTTTTAGCATGAATAAATTCACAGCTTCTCTTGGGCCACTGTTACTCAATAAAAAAAGAACTGGTCCTGCTAGCTCAGTCAGTTGGTTCCTGCTGTAATTCTTATTCCCAAATGTTGAGGCAAACTATATTTCCCCATATGGTATTCAACTCCTAAAACAAAACAACTATGCAGATGTATTTTTCAACACTGCCCCTCATACTACCCCTCCCTTTCTACCAGGCAAATGTAACTTGCTTGTAGAATTTTAATAAGTATAAATATAGCTTTTTGTTGCTGTAATATCATATTTTACATTTTAGTAACTCATATGTCAGAGCAAAGGCTTCATTTTTAGTCATTTTTGAACAATTAACTCCCCCCTCCCCCTTCTCCCCTCCCTGGGTAAAAAGTTTCCTCCTAAATGGAGAATTAAGGCAATATATCTGGACAAAAATTACAAGGATATTAAGCAATTGAGCCAAATAATCTACTAGCACATATTTGCATTATACATTTTGGGCCAGATCCAATTGGTTGTGACTTAGAATCTCATCATTAGCTATTCCACTATGTTCAGGTCCCTGGAAAATCCATATTGCACTTACATTTATAACACCGTTCCCTTAAGATGGATCAGCTACTGAACTGCAGAACTGCTTATGTGCTTGATCTGAATTACTTTTGTATAGTCACAGAAGCCTCAGTATAAATGTCTAGGGAATTTGAGGATGAAACAGATACACCTAATAAATTTAGGTATCTTTGTTCTTTTTCGCATTACTCAGGGTCATTCTGACTTGCCTTCTGTACCTTAGTGCCTAAATTTCACTTAAGTCTAATTTAGGAACATACAAGAATTACCATATTTCTTGCATTCGGCACACTAAAGATTAAGGTACATACCTTGTTTCTGAAAGGCAGAATGGAAAAAAAATATTTCCTTGTAGTGAGTAACTGGGTAGGAGTAGCTGAGATGCAAAGACTGCTTGTTCTGCTCCCTGTGTAACCCTGGAGCCAGTGGGTCCCAATAAAAAAAAAAAAAAAATCAAGGTAGATCATAGGAAAGTAGGGCTGAAAGAAACCTCACAAGATCATCTAGTCCATCCCCTGCTCACAGCACTATCATTCCCATTCTCATTTAGTTTAACTCTTGTCTTGACAAGCTGGGCTTCCTCTATCTTTGCTACTACTTCAGAACTTGTAGCATATACTTATTCCCACTGCAGTAGAGACAGGTTTCTAATCTCCTAGTAATGTTCATTCAACTGCTCACACAGAAAATGTCTCCTTTTGAGAAGATAAGAGCCACACACTAACTAAGCAGACTTGGTTTCCTAAGTGCAATCCAATTCTACCCTGCTCGAGTGTCATTCCCAGAACAAGCGCCACCTGCAACAAGCCCAGAGCAATGCCCTGGTCCCAGCAGCGCTAAGTGAGGCAATCAGGGAAGCCACAGGCAGCAAGCTCTACTCCTTCCAGACCTTAGAAGCCAGGCTCAGCCTTCTGTCTCTGGTTTTCTAATCTGCACTTCTGGTTATGATTTTGGTTCCTTGCTTGTGATTCTAGTTTGACCTTCAGCTGTGGTTTTTGGCTTCTGATCCCAGGTATGTCTTAGTTTACCTTATCTCTTGCTTCAGCTTCTGGCCCTTGCTTATCCTGACTTCAGCTATGGTTTTTAAATACAGTTCTATACCTGACTCCTCCAGACCCTAACTTTCAGGAGAACCAGTCTAGATTATACTTGTGCTTTGGGTAACTAAGCCCTAGGTTAGACAGTCCACATTCTAGTTATCCTTTGTGTGATTTTGTTATTGTTGTGGGTTGTTTTTTTTTAAATGTTTGAAGAATGTCAAGTGAAATGTTCCAAAGTTTCACTTAAAAATATTGTGAGCTTTCATCTGAACTCTAGAAACAAGGGAATGTCAAAGTGCTCAAATTTATATTGCAGTTAGGCAAGACAAGCAAAAAAAATAGTGAATTTTAAACTGTCCGATTAGTAATCCCTTCTCCATTCAATTGTTCATTCTGGAACATTTTATCTATTGTGATAACACATATTCATTAGTTCTCTCATTGCCATAAACTCTGCCTGGATAGAAAAGATTTGGCACGTGTCGGCATATGTAAAGACATTCAGAAGAAAATATGCCATAATGGTGTCTGTAATTTGTAATAGCAACAGTGTGTGGGATTTTTTGTGGGAGTTGGGCTGCTCAAAAAGAGACTTTCCTTTGGATGGAAAAAATAAAATAAAAGCGCTCTTTGTTTTTTGGATTTTTATAAAATGGTAAGAGATTTAATTTCTTGGAATATTTGGTGCCACACTTTGTTTTCAGGGGTCATCTTCACCATTCTCCATTTATGGGAATTTGGGTAATTTTGCAGATGCATGAGTTTTCTCTTCCCCCCCCCCCCATAGTGTGTGCTTTTGCATGTACATGTACACATGCATGTGCAAAGACCAAGAAAAAGACCAACATAAGGTAAACTCTGACTTGGTTATCGGAATAGCCATTGTTTACGGCGCAAAATAATGTTGACTAGATTAGTTCTATCTATATTGGTTCTTAATACTGTATGGAAATGTAACAAACCTTGTTCAGGTATCTCATCAGGTCTCTATGGGATGACAGTGGATCAAGTTGCTGAAACTTCTTCCCAAAACACTGCTGGCTTTGGCAATATGATATTTGACTAAAGTCAATTAAACTGGAGGAGATAAACTGCAGTCCAAAAGAAAGATAACATTAGATAACCAATGCATTTTCCAAGCAATTCATTTAGAATGCTCCCAAGCTTATCTTCCTCTGTTTAGTATGCAAACTGTATGTGATACTAATGAACACAACACAGATTATTTATTCACTTAATCAATTGGTTTCAAACTTTTGAGTGACAAGTTTACTTAAGTTAATTGAACATATAACTAACTTTGTCAAATTCAATCCAAGTATAAACAAGTACAACTCCTGTGCCCCATAACACTAGATTCTAGAGTAGTGCCACTATAGATGATGTTAAATTTATTAAAAGTCTTTCCCATGACAATCCAAAAATTAAATAATTTACCACTTTAAAAAAAAATTCCAACCACTAAGCTATCTTTCATTAAAATATAGGTAGCAATCGGAAGAATGCACAAATAGGTATGTATATTCAAACTTCACTTCCTAAAAACAAATTGTTTCTACATTATAACACTTTATCGGTAGAAGTACAGTGCTTCTGGCGGTTACATAGAATTTATTGTTGCTGAGATTTAAGAGAAAATGCTAATTATGTATAAATTATGATTATCTTGAAATGCAAAATCTTCCAAACATCATTCACAGAATTGATTCGCATATGGAAAAAAACCTGAACTACAGATGTGTGTGGGGGTGGGGAAAAATACTGCCTACATTGCAAACCAAAGTCCTGAAAAATAAAATTTAATTATGATTTCTTTACTGGTAAGAAAGTAAACAAAAAACCTGTTTTTATGCTTTTGTGTTTTTGTGTTGGGGTTTGGGGGCATTGGAAACAGGCATTAGTGATACATAGAGGGTGCACGCGAGTGCATGTGCAACCCCTGAAATAGGCCGCAGGCAGTGCCTGTGGGTGGTCACCACTTGTCCCCCTCACTGCCAGCTAGTCGCTGACCTCTGGTAACCTCTGGCCACCACTCCCCTCACCGCCAACACTGCTGCAGCCACTTGTGGGTGGTCCCCACTTGGCCAGCATTTGCTGATGCCATGCCACTGCCCTTCCCATCTGCGGGCAGTCACTGTGCCCTTCCCCCCCCCCCCCCCCCCCCCTGGAAGGCATGAAGCATTCATGGGAATAGGGTTAACATTGTGATCTGCCATTCAGGCATAGCATTTTTCAATGGTAGTAGGTTATCCCTCCCCCTTCATCTCCCAGAGTAAATGTTGAGTATATAAAGGAATATTTCATTCTTTTTTTGCTTGCTTTATTTGGAATTATCACATGAGGGGTGGAAGGGAAGGAAAGAGTCATCTATTCAAGTGGCTCAACTAGATGCTGGATTTGCTCTTCCTAAACTATTCTAGACAGATGTCTATCCAGCCTCCTTTTAAAAAGCTCTAATGATATACATTCTACAACTGTTCTATTTTTTTTCTCAGCCCTTGTTTCCAGTGTTTCTCATTTATTCATGCTATTCCTTAAATGGAATAGCATGAATAAATCACTGTTGATCCAGACCTAGCCATTTAAAAGATGTGTTGGGTTTTTTTTAGGGTTTTGTTGTTAATGCATAAAGATAGCCTATACACATGCATCAGTGCAGTCTGGTTGTATATTAGTGTAAATGTAAATGAGATGTATATCATACCCCGTACCAGTTTAAGTCATTCCATTCTGAGTGAAATTATCCCTTAGTAAATCATGGGTAAATGTACACCTGTTTACAGATTGTGTGTCTGCAGCACTAATCAATTTTATTCTAGTGTAGCCTTTTCCTCAGTGCAAATGCCTACTGGGTAGTAGCTCTGTGCAAAGCAGCAAGAATTTGCTTTGGACTCAGCCAATTTGAAGGCCAGTGATTAGATTTGGAGATTCGAATCACTGTCCTGATTCTATTCAGCTGAATTGGATCTGAAAGATTCCTCCATAGACTAACAGGCAGCTGACACAGCTGCCTCCAGCTGGTAAGTCTGGGGTTGGGAAAGAAAGGGGCATGGAGGAGGGAGGGATTGGGGCTGGGACAAGCTGCCCAGCTGGGGCAGGGGGCCATGGAATGTGGGTGCAGCAGCACTGGGAGCGGGGCCTGTGCCCTGCTGCCACTTGCCCAGCTGGGGTGGGGGGCTGAGATGCGGGCTGAGCAAACAGAGGCAGTTTCCCCCACCCCCATGCCGGCTGCTGTGGCACACTGATGGGGTGCGGCAGCACTGGAAGTGAGGGCTCTGCCCTGCTGCTTACCCTCTTCTGTCTGGAGTGAGCTGCAGCAGCAGGGCAGAACCCCTTTTCCCAGCACTGCCACACCCACATCAGTGCTGGGAGAGGGGATTCCACCCTGCAGCCACTTGCCAGCCAGGGCAGAGTCGGGGGGCATTGCTTCTGCTTACCAGCCAGCACAGGGACATGGGCGGGGGAGGTGGAACTGCTGCTGCTTGCCAGACGGCATGGGTAGGGCACAGGATACAGGCTCATCAGCATTGGGAGTGGGGCCTCTGCCCTGTGGCTGCTTGTCCAGCTGGGGCAGAGGGGTGTGGGATGTGGGCACGGCAGCGCTGGGAATGGTGGCTATGCTATGCTGCTGCTTGCCCCCTTCTAGGTGGAGCAAGCATTTACCTTCTGTGCCTGACGTGTGCGTGTGTCCCCTTAGTTGAACTTCTTTAAATGTTAGGTTCTGATTCAACACTGCCTTGTGAGTGGATACACCTCTGCAATAGTACTTCAGCTCTTAAGTCTGAAGGACTCTGTTCAGGTGCAGGCATCTGCCTTAGCAGAGCTCACTGCAGGATCAGTCTGCATTTGGATTTTATGGAGGTGAATTTCTATGCCTGAGAAGCTTCTTGCAAGAATTTCTAGGAGGGTTACAATAAAAGCATAATTTTAAGTTCTGTATTGGTTGCCACAATGGTGTAGAGACAGATTTTCTTCAGAAGAAAATTAAAAATAAAACTGTCTAATATGTAAAATCTCCAAAGGATTCTCTGTCCTCCATGCAACTTGTGTTTACCTGTGTGATACAATTTTTACTTAAGCAGAATACAAATGGAAAAGAACATTACAGAATGGGGCTTGCTTAGCCACATCAAATAGATTGTATTGTTTCCCTTGAATAATTCAGAGCAGTTCCCTAAATTAACAAGCAAAGGAGAGGAAAATAATGCAACAGGACTATAGGAAATTATTTTATACTGGATACATAGTACTAAGTCTAGGATTATCAAATGACTGTCTTGCATTATTACAATAAATATTCACAGTGCATAGAGATTGCCATCTACAAAGAGTGCTGGCAATGACAGCTACTGCAGTGATTCACAGCAGTGTGCCTTAAATATAAAATTTGGAAAGCAGATAATAACTTGGTTGGAAATCCCCTTTGCTGATGAATATGGTGCTTAGTTCACTTTCCTGCT
>NW_005842511.1:744659-747318 GCF_000455745.1 Alligator sinensis | reverse complement strand
ATTGTTATCAAATAAATTGTGCTATTTTTCAGTAGGAACCATCTATCATTGTCATATACACCACTATTGTCATTTTTGCCTTTACTTATATAAACTTACATAGAAAAGGAACACGGAGCGCAGAGCATGTGGCAGCAAATGTGCAACTGGGAACTGTTTTGGAGTCCCAGTGTGTGTAAGACTCCTCTGACCCCCTTCACTTTGTGCTTGTTCTTGGAACCATGTTCACCCCCTGCACTTGGAATTGTGCTCCCCGTCCCAGGCTGCATTCAAACGAGTAAGCAAGTGCCTGTTCTGGTGTCTTGGAGCAGTTTGAGATACTGCAAGAAGTATGCTGGGAATGAAAAATTGTTCCCTGCACTGCATATTTTCAGCACAGACTCTAATTTTGATACCAGGGAAATCTCAGGACTAATTTTTAAAAAAGCAAACATGCTTAAAAAAGCAGTACAGGGCACACTCCTGCTGCATACCCTGAGGGAACCAGAGGATGGGTCCTACAGAGAGATGCTTTAGCACCTGTCAGAGTGTCTCTATGGTTTCCCTGTGCCCCTGCTGCCCTAGCACACTGCCTCAGCATGCTGGGGCAAATAGGATTGGGGCAAGACTGCAGCAGTGGATTGGACTCAGGCTCTGTCCCAGGTAAACAGGCACATGAGTGTGGTGGGGGTGGACTATATGTTTGGAGTGAATGTGTGGGGGTGGGCAGGACTGTGGGAAGGGTGGGTCACCCACCTTCCCACCACATAGTGCATAGGCCCCCCACAGCAGCAGCAGCTGCCACCATCTGGGTGCTCCTGGCAGAGACTGCCAGCAGCGCAGCAGGACCTCAGATCCAGTGGCTGATGTGGGGAGTGAGGGGGAGCTGTGAGCCATGCAGGGGGGTGGGGCAGAAACCCACCCCTCCTGCCTCCATGCACACTGAGCATCCCAGCTCTTCCTGAGGGAACTTGCTAGAAGGCTGGGCCAGACAGCTGCCTGACAGTGGGGAGTCTTGATGCACCCCTCTCCTGAACAGGATGGGCTCTGTTAGGGTCCAGTTGAGCTTGACCAAACACTCAGCAGAGGCATACAGCACCTGGAGCTCCCGCATGAAGCAGGGCCCAAAACCAAAGGTCCTCAGCATGCCTGTGATGTAGCCATTATCCTCTCTGTCAAATACCTTTTCCTGGTCCAGGGATAGGAGGGTGAAAGACAGACCTTTCTGGTGTGCTAGCTCCAGGAGGTCCCAAACCAAGTACAGGTTGTCGAAGATGGAACGTCCAGGCACTGTGTACATCTGGTTGGGATGGATCACGTCTGTCAACATGAACCGTAGGCACAGTGAGATGGCCTTCACTGCCAAGTTGTAGTCCATGCAGAGGTAGGATATGGGATTCCAGGTCATGGGCCATCCCCCTTCTTCAGCAAGAGGGTCAGCACGGCCCTCCGGCACGACAGGGGGAGTTCCCCATTTCCCTAGGATTTAGCCCAGACTTCAGCAAAGTCCAGGCTGAGGATGTCCTAGAAGGTCTGATAGAACTCCACAGCATCAGGCGGAAGGTGGATGAAAACTGAGCCAGAGTAAGAGGAGCCTCCAGCTGGTCCCAGTCACCTGCACTGACCTGCCGGAGTCCTTCCCACAGGGTTTGACAGGCTTCAGCATTGCTCAGATCCAGGGAAAAAAGCGCTTTGTAATAGGCCCATGTGCACCGGCACATCTAACCTGAATCCATGATGGGGATGCTTTCTCCCCTTGGCCCCCTGCCTCTTCCAGGGCATAGAAAAAGCAGAAGCCGTGGTCTATCTCCCAAAGGAGCTGGACATCCGAGTGAACAAATGCACCATGGGCATGGAGGTCGTCCAGAGCACGAAGCTCTTCCCGCCTCTCCTGACACTCTCTGCAGAGGAGTGAGTTAGGGTCATTGGCCAGGAACCTTTCCAGCTTGAGCTGCTCCTGGACCGCCGCCTCCTGCCCCTGAGTGTAGGTGCAGCAAAAAAGCCAAATGTGTACTTTCCCCACGTCCCATCATCTCTGAGTCAAGGGGAAAGCATCCCGTTGTTCCCACCAGGCCAGCCAGAACTCCTGGAAGGCCTCCCTGAAGCCCACATCTTCCAACAGACTGGCATTGAAATGCCAGTAGGATGACCCTCGGATGCCTAGGACCTAGCATGGCCTGGGCCCAGACAAGGTGGTGATCGCTGAAAGGGATTAGCCAGATGCCAGAAGAGTGGGCCCAGGCTAAGTGTGGCAAAAAGATATAAATCCAGTCTCCCTAAGGATGCCCACAGTGGCCTGGTTCCACTCCCTACCTGACTGGTCTCATGCATCTACGGTGACATTAAAGTCCCCACCAAGGACCATGCATTCGCGAGGGTTGAGGGTGCCAATTTAAGTGTCCGCCTGGCAGAAAAAATCTGCTAAAAATCTGCTAACTCCAACCCTGCAAGAGGTGGTGGAGAGGTGACTAAAAAAGACCCTGTCTTCCCACTCCAGCCACCAATTAGGCTCATCAGCTGGAGTCGTCAGGGTCTCCTGCAAGAATACCATGTGGTACCCCCCCCCCCCAAAGGAAAAAGAGCACCCAGCATCTCTACAGACTTTTCCTGCAGCCATGGACATTGAGGGTCGCAATCTTAAATGAACTTCACCTGGTTGAGTGGAGTAGACAGTTCAGCA
>NW_005842511.1:726209-744634 GCF_000455745.1 Alligator sinensis | reverse complement strand
TCAGCAGGTGCCTTGAAAATCTCAATGTCTGGTGTGGGGTTAGCCAACTCATACAGCACCCTCCCATAAGTATAAAGGGCAGCTATGAAACTGTGGGCCTGCCTATAGATCCACGTGTTGCAGCTTTTGGGCCCCTTGCCTTATCCTGCCAGCACCCCCGCAGTGGCAAGGACGCTGTCAAAATCTCCCCAACGGTCCAAGGCGAGCTGTACCTTGCTGGCAGACTGGCGTGTGTAGTTGCAGTCAAGAAATGCAAGTAGCTCACCCCTAGGGCCTGCCACAACTGCTGGTCTGCAGGCTCCATAGAGCCTGCTGGTTCTCGGGCATCCTCCTCCTTTTCCTGGGGCTCAGCGGGTTCCTTAGATACCATCCAAACCCCTTGTTCTGCTATGACCCTGGACTGTGGCTGGGATGGGGAGAGCTCTGCAGACCCTTGGGATCGGGATAGAGGTAAGGGTAGGGGCGGGGTTCCCTCACAAGATGGCAGTAGCTAGCAGTAGCAAGAGGCACGAAGGGCCCTGGCCATCTCTCCAGATGCTTGTGCAAGTGCACGTGCCTGTATGTGTGGATGCACCCAGGCTGCAGGGTTTGCTCAGGGCCCAAATCCAGCTTCTTCCAGACTACATACTAGCCATTTGTGCCCAAACTTTCTGTGCTTTGTTAAAATGACATGGGGAATGACTGTACTTTTAGTGGATACTATGATGCTATATAAAAATCATGCCATGTGGAGTAGCTGTTACCGGACTACTATCTTCCTCTGGTATTGCACCCACACTGAGTTTAGCTCCTGCTTAACAGCCATAAAAAAGAGAGGGGAGGGAAGTCAGCTATGTAAAGATTATGAGGTTGAAGAGGGTTCATGTTACTGTTACTGTAGTAGCTATCGAGGGAAATGTAGTCAACTACAGGTAATTTTGCCAGTTCTCGGGTGTCTGCTCTTTCTGCGGAGCACATTGATCAACTAGTCTTCCTCAAAAAATAATTTAAGTGAAATTTGATATTTCTGTTCAGCTACTGTGAACATGTGGTGTTTGTATGGCTTGCTCCTCATCCAGTAAAATAAATAGCTTATTTTGCAGTGTTGCCTTGAAATAGTTGCATAGAAGACAGCAGTTGCAAGGATGTGAGCAGTGTGTGATGCATTGTTTATTATAAGAGATCTCATCCAATTACCACATTAAGAGGGTGATACAATTTCACCCCTATTTTATGAAGCATTATGTAATAATAGGAAAAGGGTTTAGATTTTTAGCTTTTTCTCAGTTTAAAAATTTGAATAACTTAAGCAAAACTGAATTAGGTTCCCATCTGGCAAAGCACTTCAGCATATATTTAACACGAGTTCAGTAGGAGTACTCACATTTGAAAGAGAACTGATTATTCGGCACTCTAACAGTCACTGGATGAGCAGTCTTTTATGTGTATATGGAGCATATGAAGAATTCAGTGGCTTGCACTTGTGAGAAGATATATGATTTAAGATGGGGAACAGATGATTTAGGCCTTGAAAAAATTGGTACAACTGTTAACTGAACTCTAGCTAACTTTTTCCAATGTTTATCTTCTCAAGTACTTATTTAACTAATGTATGGCTTTATTTTTATTTTATTATATATTATTATGCTATTATATATTTATTCACATATATAATAAATGTGTGTATACATATTAGGGCTGTGCGAAATTTCAGCACCCGTTTCCTTTCGGAGGTGTTACATCCCATTTTGGCACCCAAAACACTGAATCTGAAATGAAACGGAAGGCTCCAAAACATCTCCGAAACTAAATGAAACCATATGAAAAGTTTCGGAGGTGGGCTTGCGGGGAAACAGAAACTTGAGAGAGGGGGAAGGACTGCTCTGATATTGACATCTGTAGCTGGCCAGTGTCTGCAATCTGTCCCCAAGGTCCCTTGGGAAGGTCCTTTCCAATCCCTGTCTGTCTGGAAGCATGTGAAATGTAATACCTAGCTGCAATGACTGGCTTCCTAGTACGTCCCTTGCTAGTCTCTCTTTTTGGAAAGGATTGAATACACCTTTCCAATATATTACAGATAGAAGATGTAGTAAGCAGAGAGAAGATGTATTATACACACACACATACAATCCAGCACAGCAAACATTATGAAATGTGCTGGAATGGCAGGTGCCAGGTCTTCTGGCAGGGGAGTGAGAGGGGGCAGAGGGAGAACTGTAAGTCTCCCTTCCCCCACTCCCAAACTTATATGCACTCTCTTCCCTAGCAGGCATGAAGTTTAGTGGCAGCAAGAAGGTGGGAGCAGTGTCTGCACCTGCCCTACCTCCACTAACACCAACAGTAATAATAACCCCCAGCACAACAAGCGCCAGCATGGCAGTCTCCTCCACCCCAATTTCACTTCCCAGCCTGAGCCTCCCAGTGCCAGAGGAGGAGCTGAATCTGGAACCAGGGAGATCAGTGCCATAGTCAGGGAAATTCTGGGGAAGGAGGAGGAATCTGAGTTTCTGCTCCACACCCCTCAAAGTTCCCCTAGAACCAGGTCCCCTTCTCTGGAAGGCACTGTGGAGGAGGTTGTGGGAACAAGTGCTTCGGCTTCCCCTGCCACTGCGTCACTGCCTACTGGGGAGGGGGGCAAGGCAGGATCCACACCCACACCCCAGAAGCGATTGGGTAATGTAGTGTGGGATCATTCTGAGGTGGCAGATGATCCTAAGTATGCTATCTGCCTGCACTGCTGATGCAAGACCAGATGGGCAAGAACGAGGAACACTTCAGCACCACAGGGATGCTGATGCATATCAGAAGGCACCACCACCTTGCCTCAGGCTGGCACCAGTGGGAGCATGCCCAAAGGGAAGTCCCCCTCTATCTCCAAAGCCCCCATGTCCACAAAGTAGAGGCAGGCCAATCTGAAACAGTGGGATTTCATAGATTTCATAGACATTAGGGCTGGAAGGGACCTCGGAAGATCATTGAGTCCAGCCCCCTGCCCAAAGGGCAGGAAGTCAGCTGGGGTCATAGGATCCCAGCAAGATAAGCATCCAGTTTGCTCTTGAAGGTGTTCAATGTAGGCGCTTGAACCACCTCCGGTGGCAGGCTGCTCCAGACCTTGGGGGCTCAGACAGTAAAGAAATTCTTCTTTATGTCCAGCCTGAAATGGTCTTGTAGTAGTTTATGACGGTTTGGCCTAGTCGTCATCCCTTGGGGCGCTCTGGTGAACAAAAGTTCCCCCAGATACTGGTGGTCACCCCTGATAAACTTATAGGTGGCCATCAGATCACCCCTGAGCCTGCGCTTTTCCAGGCTAAAGAGCCCCATGGCTCTCAGCCTGTCATCGTAGGGTCTGCTTTCCTGACCTCTGATCATGCACGTGGCTCTTCTCTGGACTCTCTCAAGCTTCTCCACATCCTTTTTGAATTGTGGAGCCCAAAACTGGACGCAGTACTCCAGCTGTGGCCTCACCAAGGGTGAGTACAAGGGGAGAATGACGTCCCGGGACTTGATTAAGAAGCATCTATGGATGTAAGCCAGTGTTTTGGTCGCTTTACTAGCCACAGCATCGCATTGCAAGCTCATGTTCATCTTGTGGTCAATGATGACCCCCAAGTCTCTTTCTTGCATAGTGCTAGCCAACATAGCACTGCTGAGCCTATAAGGATGCTGCGGGTTTTTCTTCCCAAGGTGGAGAACCTTGCATTTATCAGCGTTGAACACCATCAGATTCTCACCCGCCCACTTGCTGAGCCTGTCCAAGTCAGCCTGGATCACCTGCCTGTCTTTTGGTGTGGATGCTTTGCCCCAAAGTTTGGTGTCATCGGCGAACTTGGCCAGTCCACTTCTGACTCCAGTGTCCACATCATTAATGAAGATGATGAACAATATGGGTCCAAGGACAGAGCCTTGGGGGACCCCACTGGTCACAACCAGATCGAAGGCTTTTTTGAAGTCAAGATATATGACATCAATCTCTTCTCCCTTGTCCAGGTGATAGGTCACCTGGTCGTAGAAGGAAATGAGATTGGTCAAGCAAGACCTACCCGCGACAAACCCGTGCTGGCTATCCCTTAAGATTTTGGTGTCGGTCAGTCCATTAAGGATGTCCTCTTTAATAAACTTTTCTAAGATCTTCCCCGGAGGAAGGCAGGCACACAGCAGAGCATGTTCCCAAGGTGAGTGAGGTCACCCAGAGCATCAGGGAGATGCTTGCTAGGAAGGGGGTCGGCCAGACATCATGTTTCACAGAGAAGCCTATGAACTTCACTTCATCAACCTCCTGGATACAAAAACTCATGGACTCAATATAGACATTGGATTTATAACACGCTATAACCTGCTGGACATCTGATTCCCCAGGTACTTCTCCACTTTTATCTGCTACATCCTGCTTCCCCTCCCCACCCCATCTCACAACCTGTCCCTCTTCCCCTGGCACCTCTATTTACATTTTCACTGACTGGCTTTCTTGCCTGCATTGCATGCCAGCCTCTGGCTTCTTCACTATTCATTCCATGTAGGAAGAGCACGCACACCAACTAGATGCTTCTTCAGCATGACAAAGGGTTTTTAAATGTGAAAGCTTGCTAAGATTTATTAGACCAACTGAATATTTGGAGAAATACAATATCAGAGGTACCCCGGACTGGTTCATGCTGGAGCCAGGACCCAAAGTGGGGTCAAAGGGCTGGGGCCCCACTGCAAGGAATGCCCAGAGCAAGAGGCTTGGGATTCCAACTGGCCTGAAGGTGGGAATAGGGACTAAGGGGGGAGCCAAAGATCCCAGAGAGGGAACCACAGTTAGAAGGGGTGAAACATATAATCTGCAAAGTATAGGCCTCAGTGTTAGGGGAGTTATGGAGCTGCAGAATGGATGTCACCCCAAGACACCTAAATGAGCAGCCTCTCACCCGGGGAACATTTGAATCAGTTTTCTATCAAAGCATGGCAGGAAAAAGAGGGGTGGATGGTTGGCCCAGAAGCAGGTGGGCAGATGGAGATCTAACTGGTGACAGGTGATCATCCCTGCTAGTTTCATCCCTCTCTGCCCGCGCGTACACGTCACAAGATTTGCTTTCACCATTTGATTGTGCAGTTTGACAAAAACCTCTGCACCTATATCTGTGAAACTTGGCAGGCTTCATGCCCTCAGAATAGGCTAGCATCCCTGTAATTTTCCTCTGAATTAGGCTAGAAATGACAAAGTTATAGGCATTTTAGTGATTTCCCCATTACAGCCTATGGCCTAATCACCAAAACAGCATTGAAACTCTGAAACAGATTCAGCCAAACCGAAATGGAACAATGATCCGAAACACCAAAATGAATCACTGTCCTCCGAAATGGCTGAATTTGAAACAGAAATGAAACAGCCATTTTGCATAGTGCTAATACATATATTTATTCTCTCTCACGTGCACGCACGCACGCACATGAATAAATAAATATGATTCATTTATAATATGTAAATATGTACATGCAGAGGGGCACTATCCTCCCAGATTCTTTGTGATATACAGCTGCTTTGCCACGCTTAAATAAATCATAGGTTTATTTATTTACTTTATATTGACTGATTTTATTTTATGTACTTTGCATATTAATATTGAATATAAATACAATTAACAAAGTAAATAAAATAATATTGAATGTCAAATCAATAATAATTATTAATATTCAACCTTTATTTGTTTTCAGTATTAATGAATATACACTGAAAGAATGAATAATGATTGTATATTGATTATTGACCTGAATAATGTCCTGCATTTGAAACCTTGTCTAAGTCTATCCCAACCATGAAGTTAATCCAACAAAAATTATCACTCATAAAAATTCTTGCCTCTCACAATAAGTTTTTTAGAAAATCATTTTAGTAATTCAAAAAGGTCTCAGGAAAAAATGTTTGGATTTTTTAGATATGTGTTTATTTTCTTTTTAACCATTTTGGAATATTTTACCTTGCACATAGTAAATTCTGACTCAGTTGACAAGTGTGGTTTGTACTATTTAAATATGCTATCTCATGGCAAATCCTAGGATCATTAGTTAGCTTCTTACAAAATGAGTACTCTGCAGGGAGATGCGCAGCCAGAATTGTCAATAACAGCAAGAACAGATTGTTTCTAGGATAAATATATCCAAGCCTTAATAAATCTTGAGCATTGACTGAAATGAGCATGAACCCTAAACTTCTTCAATGCAGACTCAATAATACAATACAGTGAAGAGTAATTACTGTTGTTGTGTTCTTACTGCGCAGGAAAGTGAATCTGGATGACTGTTTTATCCTCAAAACATGTAGTTATTGCTAACATCCTAAAGAATCATAGCTGCGTAGTTAAGACCTTGTGGACCTGAACCTTAATGTTACCCCCTGTACTGGTACTAGCCAGTGGGAATGATTTTCATGTGCTCCTACTGAATTTATTTTGTAAATCAAAATTAGTTGCTCAAAAATTAGTTGGAGAAACTTGGCAAAATAGCTTTATCACAAAGACTGTCTGGGAGGATAATGACCCTCTACATTATGCCTTCTGTGGGTGATCAATGGAAAGAGGTGCATAAGTATCTTGAGATCCATTAATACTTCACTTCAGCTCTTCATATTCTATCTTGCATCAGCTACAGGGCATTGTCTTTGGAGATTGTTGATTTGCTCAATTAGTTAAATAATGGGCAAGTGAAAGTATAATGTTTGGCTGTGGTTAATGGTTAAGAGGTTGTAAGAGAGCTGTAAAACTTAAGAGTTGATTGTTTAACCTTAGGGCAGTTGTCCTGGGCAAGAGCTACCTATATTTCAAAGTCACAATAAGAATGTGTGTGTGTATATGTGGGCATATTTGGGCAGTGCTCAGAGAGGGCAGAGTTAAGAGCATGTGAGATGTACCTTAAGGGCACATACAGATGCTACACTTAGATCAACTTAACCCACAAGACCCTAATGTAGACCTACTAGTTCCCTCCTGCCCCATCTTATCTGCACCTCTTTCCACCCTGACTTATTCATAGATTATAGAGTTAGAAGGGACTCAATGGATCATTGTGTCCAACCCCCTGCCCCTGGCAGGAAAGATGGCCAAGGTCAGATGCCCCCAGCCAGGTGGTTGTCAAGCCTTCTCTTGAAGACCTCCAAGGTAGGTGACAGCACCACCTCTCTTTGAAGCCCATTCCAGACTCTGGCCACCCTTATTGTATAAAAATTCTTCCCAATGTCTAACTTAAAACTACTCTCCACTAGTTTGCACCCATTATTCCTAGTTACTCCCTGGGGCACTCTGGTAAAAAGTGCATCCCCGATTCCCTGCTGTCCTCCCCTGATAAATTTATAGGCTGCCGCAAGGTACCCCTCAGCCATCTTTTGTATAGGCTGAAAAGATCCAGATCTCGCAATCTCTCCTCGTAGGTTCTTTCACGGAGACCACTAATCGTGCGCGTGGCCCTCCTCTGAAGCCTTTCCAGATCCTCCATGTCCCTCTTGAAGTGCGGCACCCAAAACTGGACACAGTACTCCAACTGCAGCCTGACTAATGTTGTCAACTATGTCTCTAAGATCTCCTTCAGCCTCTGAGCTGCTGAGGAGGGCATCCCCCAACCTGTAGATGTGCTGGGGATTCCTCCTTCCTAGGTGGAGTACCTTACATTTATCTTTGTTGAATTGCATCCTATGATGTTCCGCCCATTGATATAACCTGTCCAGGTTGGCCTGTAACTGCTCCCTGTCCTCTGGTGACTTAGAGGGTGTTCCTGGCATGGTACTTGGCACCAGTGAACTTCTGTTCAGGAAGGATCTAATCTACAATCATACAGCTTAAAGCAAGCCCTGTGATGACAGTGTGTGTCCTGGGAATGGCTCCATGTGCCCTAAATCTCTCTCTTCAGGTTTCCAAAGTTTTGAGTTTTTTTAAGCCCTGAACTTTTCATTATATGGGGTTTGGAAGTTTGAGTTTTTTACTCAACTTGACATTCTGATAGGGCATAAATAGGAAACTGTAATTCTGTGTTACCAAATTACCTCCCCACCCCACCCCCAGGCAAACCTCTGCTGGGGTGTGGGGCCAGGGAGTTAAACATCTCTTCCCCTGAGTACAGAGCTGCCTTGCTCTTCTTACTTAGTGCTGACTGCGACTGTGGACTACAAGTCCTCTCTTGGAAGCCCATTCCAGACTCTGGCCACCCTTATTGTATAAACATTCTTCCTAATGTCTAACCTAAATGTACTCTCCACTAGTAGTTCCTGCCCCTGGAAGCAAGAAGAGGAAGTGATGAGCAACCCTGTGGAATCCTGCTTCTGTAAGTCTGGGCTACAAATCCCAGAGACCTCAGGGGCAACAGGAAGATAAAGCGAACACACAGCCCATCCTGGCTACATGCCAGAGAGCTGTGCTGTAGTGCCCCTGACTTCTGGCTGGCCTGAGCCACTACAGGCATGTAGCTACATTTTCTGAATCAAAAGTGGATGTCTGTTCATTTGCTTATCAATTCAAGCTTTGAAGCTTAGACTAGCCTGCAAAGACTGAATTGGTTCAGCCTTAGGCTTTTTGACTGTCTGTACTTAGCCCTCCTGTACAATGGGAATTGTTACTATTTATTGAAATTTTTGAAGTATGTAGTTTCTAACAGGACCAGTGTGAGAGATCCATGCTCCAGAAACTTGATAGTTACAATAGTTTGATTGCAACAACTGCAAGTTATTGAGACGAGATTAGTGTGTTTCTGTTCACTGAAACATGCAGCAACCTGTCACCATTTTCAGCCCAGCCCTGCCCACAAAACCATTAGGAAGTGAAAAGTCTTCCCTTGCTCTGGAAGCTTATACTGCTGTATACATGCATCATAGGGAATGATTTCCTGGAGGGCTGAACACATTTTTTGTGTAGCCCAAACTGTCAGCTAAACCATGAACCACATTTCCACTGTGTCCCAAAAGATTCTACATTAATCTCCCTGTTTTTTTGGCTAGACCTCCCCAGCCATGCCCTACTCAGCTCCTCTGTGCTCTGACATTTTAATCCCTTATTTGGTCAGGTTTTCCACCTCCATGCAGAGGTTACATGTTCCTTTTATGGTATTTTATGGTTTTAGTGGATTTGAATTTGGGTTGTAATTATAGAATAATAGCAAACCCTAGCCAGAAGGGACCTTGGGAATCCAACCCCTTGTTCAAAGCAAAATCATCCTTGTCTAATACCACTGCAGTAAGGAAACTCAAGAGGACTTTGCAGCTGGAGTTAGAGAGAGAGGCCCCCAAGAAAGTCAGATAAACAGGGATCTATCAGATCCCAAGAACCTCAAGAAGAATTGACGAAAAGATTTAAGGTAAGAGGCTATATCTTAGAAATGTGTAACTATAAAATATCTCCAAATTTGGAATGTCAATATTTCCATGCACCCCATGATGCAAACTAAAATTTGAGGCAATCCAAGTAAGACCTACACAATAATTCATACAAACCTGAAAGAGATGAGGCTTTATGGGAAATAGCTAATAGAATACTGATATGATTTTAAATGTAAATGTTGTTTACCTTGCACATTTGGATGCAAGCAGATTTTGAAAATAATGTATTGAAATGCGCATACAGCCATTAGAACATCCTAATTAGCCAAAATAGATCATGTATCACTTCTTTTTCTAGATATAATCAGTGAGTTGTAAGAATAATAAACAGGAATTCACTAGAGGGACATTTTTAAAGGCCATATGTATTCAGCTTTCAAAATCCTGAATAAAATTCAGCATCTAAACAAAGTCTGTTTCTGTAGATGCACATGTAAGAAGTTTTAGGGAATGGAAGCGGGTGGGGGCTTCAGAGGAAGTAAACTTAACATTTAGTGAGTATATAATATGGGAAAATTATTTGTTGCATACATTTAAGAAACGAAGGGTAACTAACAGGCTCAAAGATCCAAGTTGGAGTAATGAATTATGAGCTTTTCACAGCCACATTTTCAAAAATGCATACCAAGTCTCTTGATCTCCACCTTTTTGATGACCCGTTTTAAACTGTTACCCCTTTTAATTTTTTTTGCAAATTTTAGCTTTACCTCTCTGTTTATAACATTGGGATAATAAAGCTTCATCAAATATGGGTATCCATGGTTGGTTTGTGGGTTGTTTTTTTTTCTTCTCTTCAAACTCTTAAAAAAATAATCAATCCTAAGTGGTAAATTTTAGCAATAGTAATTGAATCAATATCCCTACACATTTGTTAAAGGCAAGATTTCTCTTTCCTCAGAAATCTTGATTATAATAAATTCCTTTTAATGATTGCTGTCTTTACATACTTTGGGAAAAGGCGGATGAAAACCTAGGACAAGCAGATATAAGAATATCTAATTTAAGGTGTAGAGTACATTTTGTTTGGCACCTGTCTCTTGTGGTCCTGGCAAACATGTAATAGCATCCCTTGGATAGAACTTTCCAAAAGAACTGAACTTTTCAACTGGTGGCCTAGTCTGAGTGATTGAACATGTGTATTGATGAGTGAGGAAGTGGTGGGAAAGCCAGATACTGCTCATGAGAAAATGAAGAGACGCCTGTGAATGACAGCCAAATGGAAACATGTATGATGAACGTGATTGGACCTAGGTATGATTGGACATGGGGTGACATATGATGAGTGAGAGCATAAAAGAGAATCCCCTTGAACCCCGGTATGAGTTGGGTGTTCAAGTGGGTTTTGTGTGTTTGAAGAGTATTCGTGTGAGGTTTGTGTATGGTATAGTGTGTTGTGTTGTAACATTCGTGGAGTGTTTTAGTGTGGTGTCGGCTTGAATGACAGCATGTATATATAGGATTCCCCTATATATAAATCCCATCTGTTTCAAAAGCTATATGGGGTAACACCTAAATTGTCTGATGGGCTTAACCTGATATCTGTTCTCAGACTTGGCCTAACTCACACCAACAGTGTTGAGTTCAGCACACAACATGGCAGCCACTCAAAAAGTATTCTCTGGCTGTGGTACATGCATTTTTTATATTGCACTGATTCTTCATCCAGGAATCGGAACACCTGAATTCTAGGCCTACCTCAGCATAAGGGGGATTAAAAAACACATCACTCACTTCTGAGTGCTGTAACAAGCAGGTCATTAAAATGGGTTTGGCGGGGGTGGGCATTCTCTACTTCTGCCGAACCTGGGCCAATGTGTGGCAAAGAATGAAAATAAATGAAAACAAGAAGTGCCTTGATTCTGAGGCCTAGTGCTCTCATTTGGAAGGGATGAGACCAAGGTTCTTGACCCTAATCTCAGCTTTATCTCTGAGGCTAGGGACAGACACATAAACCGGTTTAAGGGATCAGAAGCTGGTTTAACCTGTAACAGAACAGAAATTTAGTCCACATAAACCAGTTTGGCTGAAACAGGTTTGAGAGAAACCTGGTTGAATGTAGTTATCAGACCTAACTTATTTGGCTCAAATTGGTTTAGACCCCTTGCTGGTTTAAGATGTTTATCCCCAGCATGCTCTCTGTGCTGGGCTTTCTTCTGGCCCTGCACTCTGCTCCCCAGCCAGAGTAGAGACAGGCAGGGGCAGGGGTCTGACCAGGGAGGAGTTTTATTCCCCCTCTCTATTCTACTTTGAGTGTGAGCCCCTTCCCACAGGGGCCACTCTGCAGGGCTGGCAGAGCTGCTGAGGAATGTGGCAGTGCTGCAGAGGGCTTGCAGGGCTCTGGCCCACTCTAGACTCTGGTGCTGCTTCAGCTCTGCCAGCACTGCAGCACAGCACCCCCACTAGAAAGGGGCTCGGTTCCCAACATTATGACGGGCTGCTGCACCCAATAAGGGCCCTTCCCCCTTCTGCTGCAGCGACAGGGTGGGGGCATGGCCAGGCAGGGCCCATGGGAGGGGGAAGGGAGCGTAGCAGTGAGACTGGGCAGACCCGACTTGATAGAAGGAAGACTTACTCTCCTCCCCATCCTCCTCTGCCTCGGGGCCATGGTGCCCACTGCTGCAGCAGCGAGAGGGGAGCACCTGACAGACTCAGCTCAGGTCTCTGCTGGTGGGATAAGAGGGGGAATTATATGCCTCCCTCGCCAGTTCAGTTTGGACTGGCCACACTTTCTCCCACAGCTTCCCTGCAGCTGAGGGCCTGCTCTAGCACCCCCCTGGCTCCTGGCCTGAACAACTGCAGGCATGTGCCTGCATTGCTTTAGTCCAGAGCGAATGTCTGTCCTGTTACAAACCAGTTCAGCCTAGGCAGGGTAGACTGACTTGGAAAGTTTGAATAAATTCAGACTGGCTTTTTGAGTCCCTATCCTAAGAGAGAGTTTTTGCTTGTTGTTTTGCTTTGTTCATGTAATCCAGTGACTAATGTAAAATAGACCTGGGAGCAAAGATTGGAACCCAGGTTGACTTCTCCCTATGTTTTAAATAGCGAAGCCCACGCGAGGATTCCTGATTCTGTATTCCATGTGTACAGAAGGCTTCCTTGAAGCCCTGACTTAGCTGCCTAAACTGATGCACCTTTGTGCTCATTATTTTCTTTTGCAAAATTCTAGGCAGCTTCTCATGCTGTGTATGGGTTTTTTTTTTCTGAAGCACCTTTTGGAAGTATCTCAGCTTTTGTATGCTATATATATATATATATATATATGGAGCCTTACAAGACTAACTCTGGATTCCACTCTGTAGCCAGATGCCTGAAAGTTAATCAGTGTGGAGACACAAGGACTTCACTGCTGCCAGAGCCTTTCAGTAATATTGCAGGTAGTTCTAGCTAGGTAATGGGGGAATTGCATTTCCTGCTCACAGTCTTTATTGCAGAACCTTTTCTGGTTGGGGGAAATTTTCCCACTTCAAGCAGTTCATGTTTACACAGAAGGTCTGATAGTATTGCTAATCCCATTGGTGTTAGGGATTTACTTTATCAAGATGGAGATTCCATTCTCGCTGCTCACTTGGGTCATTTGTACACACCACAAAATTGGCCTTTAAAGTAGCTTAATGCTCTTTTGCACCGCTTTAACAGTGCAGCTGTTTACACATGTCGGCGGCATAATGCTTTTTAATAGCACGGCTGTTTACACATGTTGGTGGTGTAGTGTGGGTTAAATGGCTTTGGGATGCAGCAAAATAAAACATGTCCAAGGTGTTTTAGTGTGCTACCTTACAGCTGTGGGGGGAAGCACTGGGGCCTGTGCAGCTCGGGGGCTGTGCAGGCAGCCTCCACAGAAGGAAAAAAAACCCAAAAAGCAGAAAGCCTAATTGGTTTTTTTTTCCTTCCTGGAGCTAGCCTGCCTGCCTGAGCTGTGTGGGGGCCTGGTGCTTCTCTCCATGGCTGCAATGACCCCCGGGACCACCCGGGCTGGGTGCCTGAAGGTAGGTGCTGCCTGAGGGGGTGCTGCTGCTGCCACGGAGGGAAGCACCAACAGGAAGCACTGCAAGGGAAGCACCCCCTCCCCTCCACAGCTCAGGGACTGCTTGGCCTGCCAGCAGCTTGCCCTCCTCTCCCTGCCACCAGAGAGGCAGGTAAGGATTGGACCCCACTCTTGTGTACACACCTCGGAGGGTTAATTCACCGTAAATTGAAGCAGTGTTTTTAAAAACCCACCACTTCAATTTAGGGAGAATTAAACCGATGTAAACCCCTGTAGCATGTATAAATGGCCTTAGGATAAAATCTTTGACACAAGGAGCTTTCTTTTTTGCTCCGTTTGGCCTATGTGACTCCATTCTTGTTTCCTTTCCTCTTTTAAAATTCATATGTTGATTATCAGTAAGTTAGAAGAAAATGTTCTCACTCATAATTTTGAAAATAGTTTATGTATATTTGTCCATAGACATTTTGACACAGCATGTTTCCTTGACCTCAGAATAGGACTGGCTTGGGCAGTTTGTATAGTGTTAATAGATTAGAATATTGCAACGTTTAGTCAACTTGGTTGTGAACTGCTGTCACATCTCATTCAGATTTGTTTTAAGATGATTAATACCTTGCTGTATTCACTCAGAAGTTAATGACTTTTTAACCCTGATAGACAATCAATCATATATCTGAGCCCACTTAAATCTGAAGTATCTCATAATTAACAGAACTCTAAGTGCCGTGTCGTAATCATACGTTCAAGCTTTTGAAATTTGAAGCATTTATTAGATTAGGCAGCTGAAGTTCTCAAAAGAGACTACTCTTTTCTTTAAATCATTAGAGGTGGGGTGGTCGTGGTGCTGAGGAGGGTGGGGGTGGTGGAAATTCCCTTCAGCTGATATGACAGAAGTATTGTATAAACCTGTTGGGAGCTGTGGTCAGGAGAAGCTTTATATTAAGCCCTGTTAAACATCATATTTGGAGCTCTTCCAAATCTGGTGAAACTTTGAAAAGCAACATGATTGGGGGGAGAAAAATCACATTTTGTATAACTTTTATAATGAAAATTTGGGGCTAAAGGTAGACAAGCTTACCTACATTTGATTTTAAAAAATATTAATTCAGTCCAAATTTATTTTTGATTTTTAGGACCTTGTTACATGTTACACTTGCAATGTTTTATTTCAAATGTAGTAAGCATTACTGTATGTTAGAAAGTTTTTTTTTCTGAGTAGTTACATGGTAATGCTTACTATAATCTCAGCCCTCCAGACATGTGTGGTCAACAAACAGCTGCTTGTCAGTTCCAGCCTCCTCACTGACAAACAGCTGTTTCTCTGTGCCCCCCCCCTTGCTACTACAGCAAAGGCAGCTCAAGGCTCCTGTGTGGTGCAGGGGCTGGGACCAACGAACAAGTAATTGTTGGTCCCAGTCCCCTCACCACACCAGAGTCTTGAACTGGGTCCAGTACTGGGGAGGGCTGGGACAGACAGACAGCTGTTTGTCAGTCCTATTTTTTCCACACCAGACACTGAAGACTGCTAGTATTGTCCATGTGGCGTAATCCTACCATTTCATAACGCATATTACTTCACGCTATCTGGACACACTCCTCACCCAAAAAAAACATACCTTTGCTACCATCTGGTAGCACTTGGCATGTGTTTTCCTGCTTCAATGCATGGATGCTCATGTTTTAAGTGCAGCTAACATGACCTAAGTGTAATGTGACAAGAACCTTAGATAGGAGCTCACCATATACTAGCAATGCTTGTGATGCATTGCATCTGTCATGTCCTATGATCATCTTTGCCAGCCTTCTGGCCTCTAACCAGCAACCTATGGCCAGTGGATTGGATCAGGCCCTACCAAGTGTTGATTTTTTTTAAAATCTGGCCTGAAAAATTGGGACATCAGTGGCACTTTGGCAGCAGGGAGAATTAGCAGCATGTGGTGGCCATGGCCAGATCACAAGCAGCAGTCTGGTTTCCAACCAAGCTGTGTTAATTCAACACACTGCTCTTAAAAGTTTGGCACCTAATCCATTCCTGCCAGAACTTGATGTAAGATTTCAAATTTGAGTGGCTTAACAGAGCATCTTTTTAAAATACCTACCTGCTAAATGAATGTATTATCCACATTTAGGAGCAAAGGAGGTTTCTTTTTTAAAATGACATTAATCTGAAGCTCTGGTCAGGAAATATTCTGTTCTGCACTCAGATCTTGCTACCAATGAAGACTAGACATAGGATTTTGAGATTGCTCATTTCCAGTATAGTGTGAGCTAAATCCTGTTTTGCCTTCATACATGGGTGGTCTTTATGCAGTTGCATAACATCAATTTGACAAAGTTTGCATTGTGTTTGCACATGTGGAACAGGATCACCCTATACATGTACCTGCCGGAAATAATTTGGGGGAGGAGGAGGAGGGTATTCTCATCATTTGGCTCAATAGCTTAGTAGATAGAGCACTTCAGGTTCTAGGTTTTCCTCACCCAAATGGGGCTTGAACCTACACATGGCTTCATATAATTACTTTGACCACTGGTCCATGGGCCATGCATTGCCTAGAAAACTCTCCAGCTTTTCTGTTGAACCTGGCTAACTGCATCTTTCACTTTACTATTATTGCACACAATAATAGAAAGGTAGTTCCTGGAACTAAAATCCAGGCCCCTTACTTTCCAGGACATCATTTATCTTATTGAGATATGGTCCCTCTGTTATCTTCTTTTCCTGAGCACCCTACATATCTTCCCCTCCTGGCTGTCCAGTAGGCCAACTTCAGGACAAGAGATGGAGAGAGTCTTCAGTAATTCCAAGCACAGGGCTGGACAGTTAGAGCACTTTGGGAAGTAGGAGATTCAGGTGTAGATGTACAGAGGATGAGGAGGACCTAGAACCTAATCTTCTTGTTTACTGGGCAAGTGCCCTAACAATTGGGTAATTTGACGAAGATATAGAGGCTTCTTCTCGCACATCAAACAGCCTTCAGTCATGCTTTTAATGCAACTACACTTTTAGAACTGAAATGGCATTACATGTATGTCCAGGTGATTCTGTTCCAGATGGGCACCTGTGCTGCCAAAGTGCATCCTACTAAGTGTGGTCAATACATAAGTGCAGTACAAGACTAGCTACATTCATCTCAACTTCATGATGCCATTAGCTCCAATGCCAAAAGTTACATGTATGTGGGTACATGTCACTTTGTCACACAAAGGTGAAATAGGATTTGGCCCTGTGTGCTGTTTAGGTTTTATCTTTTTCTCTAGTTAAAAGTAGAAAATGAAGGTAATGTCAGGTGTCAGCAAAATAAGAAGAGGCTAGATAGATGGAAAGTCATTGGATTTACAAGCAGAAAGGTTTAAGAAACATTTCTAAAAAAAGATCTTGTGCTCCAAAGACTTACCTGTTGGGAGTGGCCAGAACCTTTGGGTACCAGTAAAATCACCTTGGTTTTGGATCTAAAATCCACTGCTTGGACTTATTTCTACTAAGAAGCAGGGAGTTAACAGCATCTAGCAATTATGAGTAAAAAATAAATGATTTCCTAGGCTATCACCTTTTGAGGTACTGTTACAGTTTACACATACCAAAAATTTGTTACAGAGCTAACAATTTTTTGTAAGCATGTATACTTGTGTGCAAGTGATTTTGAAGCTTTTTTAATTATAAAAAAGAGAGGTTCTGATTAACGCTAAACCTTGAGGTCACCTGTTTTATGTGATATTCCCTTTTGTTCCTATTACACTCTTATATTAGGAAAAGACTAACCCAAGAGTTGCAGAAATTGTGTAGACTAGAAACTTTAAAATGAGAGGTATTCTTGGCAGTCACTGTTCTCTTGAAAGGGTTTATTTAATGGCAATGTTCTAAATAATCCATCAAGAAGAACCAAAGATAAGTAGCAAAAGATAATATTTTGGAGGAGATGTCCTACAACACACTTCTAAGATAAGATAGGCCAGGTGTACTTTCTTCATATCTTGGTCAGCTCTCTCTCATTGTTTCCATGTTCTCTTTCTTTCAATGTGCATCTCCTGAGGTTTTGGCAAGATCATTGTAATGCACAGTAGAGTGTATAGGCTTTATATTAATTCATTAATTCATTTATTCATTTATTTATTTAAATTAGTATATTATATATTTATTTATTTAAATTAGTCTAGGTGACTTGGAGTATTTCTTGCAATGTGTGTAGGAGAGAGGAGGACAGAAAGGATTTTGTGGGGACTGGAAAAATATAAGTACACAGCTCAGAGGGGAAGTGGAGCAGAGAATAACAGTGAAACAGCAGCATAAACAGCGTAAACTTAATTTACACAAAGTTCACAAATCTGTGGTTATACAATCTAGTAATCTCAGGTGGCTTCATTCCCTCCTAGCTATGATCCATAACAACATACTATTTATCTCTGCATGGTTAGAAAGCAGATACTTTAAAGTGATGTCAGGTGCTGTTCCTCTTTTTAAGCTGAGTAAATTTAGTTTAGGAGTGGCCAGGAAGTTTGGGTGACTAATATGTATCCCCCAGTTTGACACCATATTGTACTTGCTATCTAGTTGCATTTCTCACTCCCCCCAACCCTGAAAATGAAGTGTTAAATGAGTATGAAAAAAACCCAGTATTGTGAAAGGAGATCTAAGTAATTCCCCATGTTTTTTTAAGCGGGAAAAGTAGGAAAATCAGTAAACTGATTAAACCTCCATAAAGCAGCAGATAGTTTAAATTTTCATTTGTGCAGACTGTGGGATCTATATGGGAACTAATCTGGTGGTGCGTGTGCATGTGTGTGTGTGTGTGTGTGTGTGTGTGTTTTCTATAAGTGTTTTGATTAATAACAAAAAGACAGGGGCGGGGGGAGGGGAAGAACCATATTCCTAATGAGACGTTCTTAACATTTAAGAAATAATTCATGGTCCAGTGTTTTGTTTTGTTTGTGGGTTTTTTTCCCTATACATTTATTGTCATAATATTAGGAGATAGAAGGAGGCTAGTAGGCAAATTCTTCCATCCCCTTTTTTTATGAAGTCATAGAGGCATAACAGCATCATTTCCTGTTCCCAAAGTAGTACCAAGGAATAGACACTTCTGTTACAACCACAGAAGCCTCTGCAGTGTGGCCTTTCCT
>NW_005842511.1:714910-726178 GCF_000455745.1 Alligator sinensis | reverse complement strand
AATGCCGAGCTGCTTTAAGAAACTTGAAGTCCAGCTGTATGGAGAAGGGAGCGATATGGAAAAGGTGGGGTGTACTAAAGAAGAGGAGTTTGGTAACAAATAGAGAATGCAACTTGGCACTAAATAAGGAGCCCAGATGTCTCCCATGGACTCTTTCCAGTCTTTCCACATCTTTCCTGAAGTGTGATGCCACAGATTGGACAACACAATTCCAGTTGAGGCCTTGCCTTATATTGCTGAATAGAGTGGAAGAATCACTTCCTGTGACTTGTATACAGCATTCCTGTTAATAAAATGCAGCTTTATTAACAGTTTTTTTGCAGGGGTCTTTGAAACAGTATTGCCCTATTGATCCCTGTTCTCTTTTGCTTTGAAAAATCAAGTGGAAATGGTTTCTTCTCCCCTTCCCTGCCCACCCCCCTCAACACACACACACATTTTTATTGTTCCCTTTCCTCAGAAAATATTCACATTCCTATTTTTCTTTATGAACTGGAATGAAAAGGGGTCTTTGTTTGTTCCTTTTGTTTTTGTTGAAATGTCCCATGGAATGAAAATTTTCAGCTTTGCATAAACCAATCTTTGTCCCCTGGCATGGACAAGCTGGGGTGGGCCAGTTGATACTAGGCTACAGAAACCTCAGGGGGGCAGAAGCCTTCTGTGACTAGGGCATAGTTTAGTGCACTCCGAAGAATAATCTTAATTATCACAGAGATTGAATAAGCTTTGACTTCTCCCTAAGATCGGGGACCAAGAAGTTGCTGATTTTGTGTGTTTCCCTTTTTCCCCAACCTCTGCTTCTCACAAGTTCCAGCAAAAATTCTAAATCCAAAAAAAAATAAAAAAACCAAGAAGTTGCTGATTTTGTGTGTTTCCCTTTTTCCCCAACCTCTGCTTCTCACAAGTTCCAGCAAAAATTCTAAATCCAAAAAAAAAAAAAAGGGGGGGGGGGGAGGGGGAGAAGAATATGAGAGCCAGATAATGGACACAGAGAGAGAAATCCATTCAGTATGCTTAATAGCTAGAATGGCAAATCTGTAAATAATAATGCCTGATTAGATGGCTGATATTCTGATATCCCAACCTATCAGGCTGAGCAGTATGTTTCATTGTACTCTCCTGTCTCCCTGCTGGTCTCCATCTGGTGTCTCTTGTCTTATATTCAGATAACAAGCTCTTTGGGCTAAGAACCAGCTCTTCTTTCTGTATTTGCACAAAGACTAACAGAAAGGGAACCTGGTCCATGGCTGAAGTTTCTAGGTGTTTGCTTTTCCAGATAATAATGCAAAGTTACTCCTTGACTAGATCTGTTCTACTTCTAACTTCGGCGGTAAAAGTACCTGCCACTTACATTGTTCTTACTCCTTCAGATGAAAATATTCTGTTTCCCTGTCTTTTGAAGTGAGAAGTGCATGCAATGGGAAGAGGAGGAGGAAAAAAATGTACAGCTATTGTAAGTGGGAGTTGGATTAGAGTTTTAAAGGAACTGAATGAGTGAGGTTACACAGGTTTTCTTCTGTTCCTTGTGTCAAATGATTTGGGAAGACCTCTCTCACCTGAATATCCTTAAAGATAAAAGATGTCCTTCGCTTCGTAAAACCATAGTTTAGGGTAACTCAGAAAATTACATTGGCTTGCCAAATCAGATTAAGGACAACCAGTGAAGGCCTGCCAAGATTTTGTACTTTTTAGAATGTTTTATTATATGGAGATGGACTTCTGAGGCATGAACAAGTAACCAGACCTTTAAGTATCTTCTATTTTTAGAAGGCTCTTAGAGGTACATTTGAATAATCCTGGGATTTACTCACATGTACTTTTAGGTCTCACAGCTCATAAAATTAGCATTGTTAAAACATGTCAATTTCTGTAGCCAATAAAACACAAGGGAATGATGTAGCCAGTATCATAGCCTTGGATTCCCAACTTCCATTTACAACTTAGATTTTACTAAATGTGGCCCTTTGGCAGGAGCCCAGAGTGGGACTCAAACTCACACCTGTGAAGACATGAGACACACTTTTAACTTGGTAATTTTCAACCTTTTTAGATTCAGGTCACCTTCCATGCCTTTTTTCCAATTGGGCAGCACCCTGGTTGAGAACAACATTAACAATTTAGTCAGTAGATCCCAGGATTTAGTCATATGACTGTCATCTATTTCCATATCAACTGGCCTTAAGTAAATATGAAATTGTCCTCCTTCTGTTAGCTATCTGTATTTTGTAATGTAGGGTTGCTGTGCCCTTATTTTCCATGTGTATTAGGTTTTTCTAAAAATAAGCTTTGAATCTGGAATTATGTCAGTGTCACTCATTCACCTTTCAGAATCACTCTTTTAAGAGATAGCTAATTAGTGGCAAATAAATAAGAGATGCAACACAAGGATGCCTTTATACAGGGGTAAGTGTTGTTTCAGTCTGTTCATGGGTAATGATACTTCTCATTAGTGAGTAAAGAAAAGGTCTTGTTATTTCTATTCCAAAAGAAACCTGATAAAATGGATAGATAACATACTCTAAAAAAATGTATCAGAGTGCCAGACTTTTCATAGTATGTTCCTATATATTTCATAATAATGACAAATATTTTGCTTTAGAGGCATGAGAATATGGGTGGTTCACCCTTAACCTCAAGGTGATCATTTAATGCAGTTGACAGCTGTCAACTGGACCACTTCTAACATTTCTGAGTAACAAGAGTTCCAAAGTTACTAACAGTCTCTAGCATCAAAGCAACACCAATAAGTGTGCCATCTACAACAGTTCCTCTTATTCTATTCTTCAGTGGTATTGCACCATTAGACAAGGGCAGACATCAGTGTGGTTGCAGATCACTGTCCTCATGGAAGGGGCTTAGAATCCTAAATTCCTTCAAGACATGCAGCTCTGCCTCAAGATCCAAAGAGCAAAACAGCTTGGATAGCTTCTTTGATAGATTACATTTATATCAGCACAGATGTACTTGGCCACGCTGTACCAGACATCTGAAGGCTGACGTTGTTCACAACATCAGTCAACCTTTTCTATAGGTCCAATACTTGGATCCCTATTCCTGGGTCATTTGAGGAGTTACCACTAAGTCAACACTAACTGTAATCCTACTTGACCTGCAGACTTCAAATCCTGGTCAGGACCATGCTCCCAAGAAGATGAGATCAGCTTATTCTCCTCCTCTTAAAGAGCACCAAGGAAACCCTTTTTTTTTTTACCTCTGGTATTCACCTTTGGCTCCCTGTGTCACCCACTGGGAAATAAATAGAAGAGTCTGAAGGACATGGAATGGAATTGAGATCTGTCAAGGAGCACCCAACCTGGTACATTCCCATGTGCAGTCTTACCAGGGTATGTATCTCTATGCCAACCTTTAAATGTAGAGGTCTCCACCCAGGAAGTGGAAACCTCTAGCTCTAGCCCCTCATTCCTCAACCTCTAGCACCTGATCCCAAGTGGGTGAGGTGACAGACTTCCACAGATCATTTCTTCCTCATCTCTTATGAAGAGTATGAACACTTCCTCCCTCTACCTTGGACATTTTTTTTCTTCCTCTCCTCTTCCCCCTCCCCTGCCTCTACTTCCCTCACCCAACATCTCAAGAGAATTGTAAGGACTCCAACTATTTTAGTAGGAAACTCCAACTATTCTGCCATATGAAGAAAATAAAATGCTGGACATCTTCCATATGTAGAACCAGGCAGGATTTCAGTGTGAACGAACAGAAATAATCTCCTCCTTCCTCCCCTCCCCCCACCACTTTGATTCCAGCTCCACCCAAACTTTACTTAGGAGCAGAATTTACAGGGGATGCCAGGGGACAGGAACTATGCTTTTCATCTTGACTCTTTACCCTGATTCTCCAATACTCCTGGAGCTTATGGAAGGAGCTTCCATCCAGGTTCATGATGAGGTTCATGTGCCTTATATTTTGTGAATTAGTACTTAGTGTTTTGTAATTTGTACTTTAATAGAGTTGAATATTGTATGATCTTTATTGAAACCCTTATACTGGCTCTTCTATATTGCTTACCTGTATTCTGAGTGGTGATAAGGGATTTTGTGTGTGTGTTTATGTGTTTATATATATACCTTGCATGTAGTTTTATGTGGGGAGGGGGAGGTATATTCCTGTGGTTTATGGTATTAATAAATGTGTATATAGTTAAGTTCAGTGTCCTGGCTTGGGTCTATAGGGGAAGGAGAGAAACTGCATGCAGCCAGCAGTTTCACCCCACAGCTCACCTGCCTTGCTAACCTTTCCCTTCAATTGGAGAGGGGAGTATATAACCAGGTACTATACAGGTTACACCAGTCCCCCAGCAGCCTGGCATGCTCTCTGGGCTGTGCTCTCTGCTCTAGCAGAGCAGGGTTGGTCCTGCCCCTCTGCTCTCTAGTCAGAAAAGGGATGGGCAGGGGCCTGGCCAGACACCAGCCCAAGAAGGGAAGAGGGTTTATTCCCATCTCCTTCTCTCCCTCCCTCCCTCCCTCCTTTGTCCCACTTGCATTTCTTTGCTGGCTGCTCCAGCAGTTAGGGCATGGCCAACCCCAGCAGTAGCTTGGCGTGAACTAGGCAGGGAGGGGGGTTAATTCCCCCCATCCTGTCCTACTGACATAGAACCAGGCTGGGTTCCAGTGGGTGCTCCCCCCTCACTGCTGCAGCAGCAGGGCTGGGGCAGAGCTAGATGCTAGCTGGCATAGCCCCTGAGGCAGAGAGGGGTTATTTCTCTGCTCTACCCCCATGGCCCGCAAAGGACCACAGCCAGAGTCTGCCCAATCTGACCACTGCTGTTGCTCACTCCCTGCTTCGGGCAAGTGGTGGGATGAGTCCCTTCCTACCCTCTCCATCAGACACCATAGGGAGGGGGGAATAACCCCTCCCTGTTCCCTTGCCTAAAGGGCCCTGCTGGCTGGACTCTGGCCCTGCCTCCAACCCTGGAGTGGCAAGGGGGGAGCAGCCCTGATGGGTGCTGCAGCCCCTGTCACGCTGTCCTGGAGCATGAGCCTCTTCCCAGCAGAGGGGGCATGCTGAGGGTGGGGCAGTCAACAGCAGCCAACAGCAGCTCTGGCCGCCACTGGAAAGAATCTCTCACTCCCTGGACACCAGGACAGGGGCTATTGGGCCCTGCCCCCTCACTGCTCCAGTGGCAGGGTCAGGGGCCTGGCCAGAGGCTGGTTGGTAGGGCCCCTTAAGCAAGGGGGCAGGGAGGGAGGGTATTTCCCCCTCGCTGAGGGTGGGGCAGTCAACAGCAGCCAACAGCAGCTCTGGCCGCCACTGGAAAGAATCTCTCACTCCCTGGACACCAGGACAGGGGCTATTGGGCCCTGCCCCCTCACTGCTCCAGTGGCAGGGTCAGGGGCCTGGCCAGAGGCTGGTTGGTAGGGCCCCTTAAGCAAGGGGGCAGGGAGGGAGGTTATTTCCCCCTTCCCTCTGGCATCTCGTGGAGGGGGCAAGAGGAGGCTTGTCCCATCCTTTGCCCCATGCAGGAAGCGAGTGGCAGCAGCAATGGTCGAGGCGGGCAGACCCCAGCTGTGGTAACCCAGGGGCAGTGGGAATAGAGGAGGGACTAAACCCCCCTCCCTACCCCTTCTGCTATCCTGCATTTGGCCATGCCCTGGCCACACTGCTGCAGCAGCAGGGGTGGGGGCGGGGGGAGGGTTCCCGGTGGACCCCGACCCGGGTCTGTGCTGGTGGGCCCAGGAAGGGGGAATTAAACCTGTCCCTGGCCAGTTCACTCCAACCTACTGCTGGGGTTGGCCACACCCCTGCCCCCCAGCAGAGTTACCCTATGGTTAAGAGCTGCTCTAGCACTCCCTGGCACCTGGCCTAAGCCACTGCAGGCATGTGCCTGCATTTTGTGAATGTCTGTTCACTTGCCAATTGGTTCAATCTTGGAAGGTTAGACTAACCTGCCAAGATTGAATCAATTCAGGCTTCGACTTTTTGAATGTCTGTCCCTAGCCAAGGTGTCTAGCATGTGGAGCTGCCAGTGCTTCTTATAGGGACTGGGTGCTACAGCACCCTTCCTGCTTGAAAATCATTGAACTAGATGTCCCTATATCACAGGAATGAGGCATACTCAGAAAGCAATCTAACATATAATTATTTGCATCTCAGGAAGATGTTATTTATCAGAAGTACAGGTGCCCAGTTCTGCACCCTGGGCAGTGAAGGCAGTTTCAGAGCAACAGCCAGAGGTTTACTGCTTGGGGTGGACTTGTCAGCACTTTCTGTCACCAATGTGTATTGAGCAGCCATTTAAACACATTTCTGGAGGCAAAATAGGAGGTGACAACAGCAAACCTCCTGATCATGGTCTTGCACAATGTGCCACTGCTGCTATTCTGCTCTCCCAGTTGCCAGAGCTTGAACCAATGGAAGCAAAGAGTACAGGCAGGGGAGAGGGATAGTGGACAGGCAAGCCAGGTAGTACAGGCAGGGGAGAGGGATAGTGGACAGGGGAGCCAGGGGTCCCTTTAGCTCCATTCTAGCACCTGCCCCCTATGGTGGCACCCAGAGCTCATATCCTATTCTGCCCATTGTTACACTACTGCTACTTATGCTATATGTGGGTAGTTCTGGGTTTTCAACATGTTGCTAAATGTAATGTTTCTATTTGGAAAACCTCAGTGAAAATGACAAAAAATGTATACATGTGCAAGTGATTATATAACAGGGCCATCTTCAGTTGCATAGTGGGATCAGTCTCAAAATGAATCTGAGGTGCCTGAAGAAAGAATGATAAGACAGACTTGACCAGTGCATCCTCAACACATCTCCTACTGGGTGGTAATGTTCTCATTAAGCTTAGTGTATATTATAGCCTAGTATACTTACCAATATAGCAATATTGTGTTTTCTCAGCAAAGGTCTTGGATCATACCTACTTGGAGAACTTAAATTTTGACCAAGTCCCATCCTCTTGGGATGCCAAACTTTTAACTATCCATTTATTCTTGCCCAGCATTGTCCTTTACTTCTTAAAATGTTTATCCCTACCCCTGTAATATTTATTCCACAATGCATTTGTAAATAGCATTCCTCTCTCAGCCTCCCTTTTTGTTCCCATTTGAATTTATTTTTCTTGAACATCAATGACTAGGCTCTAGGCTCCAGAAGTAGCTTTTCTAGAACTTTGTCCAAAGAAACTAAAACTTCCCAGTCTTTACTGCAAACTAATAAGCCTTTTCTCATGGCTGTTTCACATTCATGCCTTAAAGTCTCCACCTAATCAACTATCAATCACACAAGGTTTTTGGCTTTTTCCCCCTCTTCCTCCTCACCCATTTTTAGCTGATGAGTCCCCCTAACTGGTAAAAGGTAGCCTAAGTGCATGACCCTGTACTTTGTACTATTAAATTAATCCTATTTCCATTTCTCCTAGTAATATCCAGTGTTTGCTGTATAATATTCCAATCCTTGTCTGGCCTATACCCCAAACTTTGCATCACCAGCATGTTTTATTAGTATAATCCTATGTTTTATGCCAAGGCTATAGATGAAAATATTTAATATTTTGGCCCCACTAAACTCCTTTGTCCCTGTTGATATCTTCCCTCTAGCCAGTTTCTTAGCAACTTTACAATTAGATGTAATATTAGGCTTTTACCACTTTAATTTCCAATGTGGTACCATATCAAATGTTTTGTAAGGCTAAATCCTTAAACAATAGAGGCATACATATAAGCAAACTTATATAGCAGCATCTACTTCCCCTGGTCATACACAGAGAATTTACTAGAATAATTGAGTCGCATTTGATCTCTAATTGGGTGTATAGCCACCTTTCAACATGTACAGCCTGAATACACAGTTCTGTGATTCATGTAACTTTGCATACAAAGAGCATTTTAAAAACTTCCTAGTATTTCAGTATAATCTAACCCAACTGATTTGTAACTACACCATCTTGGAATGCTCCTTCACAAAACAAAAATGTCTATCACCACTAATTTAGTTATGTGACAGAAAATGTATAGTGAAGAGAAGAAAATAAGGGCGTATCTAATGGAAGTCATGTAATTCTATTCCTCCTCGGAGTCCCCACCCCCTTCTCCCCTTTCTCCTCCGGCATGGGAAAACAGGGTACATTGTCTCTGAAGTAAGAAACATTTCTTTTAGTTCTTCAAAACAAATACCAAATGGTGATTCTGTTGTTCTATGACATATATTATCATTTACACCATTGCAAAGTGAGTGTTTTTTGTACTGCCATTCTAACTTAGTATTCCATTACACTCCCTTTTGCACTGGTAAAAAAAAGGGGTGCCTGTACACGAGTGGGGAGGCTGCTCTGATACTCTGTAATTACAGCGTGTAGGGGAGAAGACTTGATTAATCAAGGCTGCTTGAATGTGGTAATTATCACTCCCCAACAGCCTCCTGCATCTGGTATATTAGCATCCTTGTACTTCAAAAAGTGGCGGGAGTACTTGAAGTGCTCATCAAACAAGCTTTAGTTCAAGCGCCCCTGCTGCCATTTTGAAGTGCATGAACACTGATACACCAGTCGCTGTGGCACTTTAATTAGACCAGCTCAGGGATCCTACGTGGTGCAGGTCAATGAGAATCAATTCAGTCTCTTAAAATCCCTATCCTGGACTTCTGGAGCTGTTGTGGAATTGATAATTTATGTAACTTAATTCCTGACCTGGTATTAATGTTGTTTATGAAAGTTCCCAATAATTGATGATTTGACTCCATATGTTTTGTAGGTTAAATTTAATTACCTTGGATAGACTCCGGCATACCTAGCATAGTTTGAGGGCCGGATTCATCACTTTATTTATTCAGTTTCACCTGAGTGTAATTCGGTTAACTTCATTTTTACTTACAACACAATTGAATGAAGTGTTTATCTTCCATCAGCCTGAACTTCATTGGTGTACTCTATATTAACTTTAAATTCTTGAAGCCGAATTTACTGTGAAAATTAGTGAATTTTATATTTGGGTAAAACTGGACAAACTTTGATCAGAATATGCCAATTAGTTGAAATCCAAAGATTTTTTTTTAATGAACTGCTACCAAGAAAGCTTTTTTAGGAGCAGTTTCTGAAGTCCAGGATGAAACTTGATTCGCAGAGACCCATTTCATAATAGCCCAGTGGTTTATGTACCAATCCAGTATATATTACAGTGAAGGACTCAAATCAGGAATTCATAGAATCATAGAAAATGAGGGTCAGAGGGGACCTTACGAGACCATCCAATCCAACCCCTTGCTTCACAGTTCCAATGTGTGAAGTCAGTCTGGGTTGTGATTGTGTGTTTGTTTCTTTTGGTTTATAATTCTTAATTTGTAGAAAAGGTGAGGGTGGGATGGAAAGAATGTAGAGGTATATCTTCACTAGGTCATTAGTGTTTCCAGGGATGACTACTCCAAGCACATCCCTTCTATTTACTCTGTCACATTTATCATACCTGTAAATGCAGCGGTGAAGCTGCTCAGAGGGTACTTCCCATGTCATCTCTCTAGCATTCCAGGGACAGAACTTGAGAGTGGTTATGAAGGAATGGCTTCACCAATGTATTTATGGGTTTGCTTAATGAGTAAGAGCATACTGGTAGGGCCTGCTTGAGGCCATATCGCAAGCACACCCTAAAACAGGTGTCCAACTTTGCAGCATGCTTGCCACAACTAGCACGAGCAGCCTGTGTGTGTGGGACATAGCAGTTTGGTGAAGGGGCAGGTAGCACAGTGGCAGATTGGGTAGAGAGCAGAAGGCAGAGTGATAGGTTGAGCAGGGAGCACAGAGTATGGAGCAGACAGCAAAGCAGAAGATTGGGCTTGGGATGGGAATTGAAATGTCACTTGGAGGGTCCAGGGCTTCATTTTTGGCATGCCTGCCAAAAAGGCTGCTCCCGCTGCTATATAACTAGTGCTTAATATTCTGTTATGGGTCAGTCGCTCCTCTTTTGGAAAAAAAATCTTTTTTTTTTCTTCACTGAAATGGGAATGTTCCTAAACGTGTGCAATTTCAAACTGAAATGTAAGTGCTTCATTGAAATAAGCTTCAAATTGTGTCATTATCTGAGCTAAAATACTACCTGAAAACAAACTCAAATAATCATACTGTCATGGTTGTATGGGATAGTTTGGATAGGGATGATCCTACCTCAGGCAGGTTGTTGAACTAGATGACCCCTGGAGGTCTATTCCAGCCCTACTTCTGAGTCTGATTCATATTAAACTTTTTTTTTTAATTGCAAATTGGCAGTGGAATATAGTTGCATATATCTATATTAGATTCATCTAACTCTTTCAGTCTAATTTGTCTTTTATTTGAATAAAATATATTCCTGAAGTAGAGAACCAAAGGGCAACATGTGGAAAGAAGTTAGCTGTTAGGCAATCTGTTCTTTTTTTTTTTCTTTCTTGCTTCCTTTTGTGTGTGTGTTTCAGCACAATGATCATTTGAGGACCTAAGCCTGATGCATCCTCATGACTGATCATCTTAGTAAGGTCAGTGATTTTTTATTATTCTCTAATAGTTATAACATTAGGCTTTCTCTGGATCAATATAATCCTAGTGAAAAATATAATAACTTCTTCAGCTAAATGTGACAAGTGTATGGTTAATTCCAGTCTTCCATTAAGTAAATCAGAACCATTGACCTATACATATAAAAATTTTCTGCATCTTTTCCTTTGGTTGGAAGGTAGAAAAGACAGTAGTCAGGCTTGTGGAATTTGTGATTTGCAGCTGTTGTTAGAAATTTGTAACCCCACCTAGCACATCATCAGAAGAAAAACTCTCCACTGTTTAACAGGGATTGAATGAGACAAAAATCTTGCCTTAACAATGAATGCAAAGCCTATCAGTGCAATTTCACTGCTACAGAAATCAACACTCCTCACAATGAACTTAGCAAAATCCATAGATCTGACATATTCCTGTCCCAAAATGTGTCATATTTCATCTAGTGTACCGAATGCCTTCATGGAAGCTATATGGGTGTGCAGAGAGGAACAGGCAAATGAATGGGAAAAGAGAAAAAAAAACTACTTGCAGGGGAAGAGGAGTCCACCAAAAAAGAGATGGCAATGTGGAAAGAGAGAATACCGCAGGAGTGGCAGTTCTGCAGCAGCTGCTCTATGCAGCGAGAGTGGCCCTGGAAGGAAAGCAGTGTGTCAGAAGGGAGGGTATGTGGAGGGGCACTCCTGGAGGCTTCTGACATTGGGCAGGAGTCTTTGAGATCCTGAAAGCTCACTTCAAGCTGGGATGAGAGCTTGGCCAACCTCTCCTGAACTGTGGGATGGCAGCTGGAGAGA
>NW_005842511.1:711585-714900 GCF_000455745.1 Alligator sinensis | reverse complement strand
GCACAAGCAGTGAGGGAAAACTGCTGGAGAAAGGCCTGCCATGAGAGAAGCAGTTGTACCCTATACAGGTCCCAGCTATAGCTGTTATTTGTTTTTGCTGTTATTTGTTTTTGCTGTTATTTAGCTGTTATTTAGTTGTTATTTGTTAGTTGTTCACTGGGTGAGGGTGCCAGGCTGGCAACAACATCAACCCAAAATCCTGGAAAGGGCAGGATTGTCCAGAACTACAGACTGTGGTTTAAGGGTAAGATACCCTGGCAAGAGAGTCACAGGATGGGAGACTAAGAGAATCAAGCTCCCTAGAATAAAAGCCCAGGATGGTTTTTTTTTTCCTTTCAATTTAAACTGTTTACAGTACATTATTAGAAGGCGGGCAACCCCAGGAGAGTGGGGTACGGGTCATGCGATGACCTGTGAAACTTACCTGAGGCTAAGGGAAAGTCTGGTGGTCCATTGTTTTCTGTGTTGTTTAGACACAAAAAAATCTAACCTAGAATGAAAAAAAAGAAAGACTGTTAGATCTATCAAGAAGAACAATGAGTGTAATCGGCGGCGTAACACCTGAGTGGCACTAGGGTGGGGTGTAGGGGAGGTTGGAGCCCCAAAAGAAATTTCTATGTGGATTACCATTAGCTGGATGTGGTAGAGACAAAACAATACCTCCTGATTGATAACATCAACAAAAAATCAAGATGTGGCAGACAAGAGTCAAGCCTCACTGCAGTGAATTACAGACAAGTAAAAACGAGAATAATGGGTCGGGCCAAGGAGGCTTCAGGCTGCCAAGTACTTACACTCAATCAAGGATAACCCCTGACAGGATGAAACCAGGCCAAACTTACTGAACAGAATGAATGATCACAGGAAAAAGATTAAGGACAGAGACACAAATGTATAGAAGAATGCTTTTTACAGACCAACTACTCACTTCCTTACCTCACTATCCTTGTGCTCAAGGGAAATTTCTAAAACGCCTTCAAAAGGTGAGCCTGGGAACAAAAATTCAAAACCTAGCTGGATGATAGAAACAAATGAGAGAAAAACTAATATTAACTTCATGGCATATGTGATGACAGAGGTCTTATGTCTGGTGTCACCCGTTGGTGAGGTAGCTCCACCCCTCGCCCCACCTGCCATGACTTTGCTGGTAAATTCTTATGTGAGGGTTCCTGTGGAGTTCTTCTCAGAGGGGTTCCCTGACACGGGTGTACTCACAGTTGTTGTGTGCGTTGTTCCACGGGGCTCCGCCAGCCCTACACCCCATCCACTTGCCAACCGATCCTGTGCTGGTGGGATGGTGATCTTTGGTCCTTTGCGGGCTTGCTTGCTGTCGATTTTACAAATGTAGGGGCATGGACACAGCTGCACCGCTCTGCCAGCCTGTCCTCTTTTCTCTCTCTATCTTTCGTCTCTTCTTGTATTTCTCCGTATCCTTCCTCCCTAGCTTTTCTAGAAATAATATTCCCCTTGGGCAGAGAGGGTCGCGGAGCCACCTTCCCTTACCCGGTGGCTCCCAGGGGATTCCACACCTGTCCCCAGCTCTATTTCCCCTAGGGGAAGTGCTGGTAGCTGCAGGATGCCTCGATGTTCCCCTTGCTTCCCGCCTCCAAAGGGGAGTACTGACCTCTCCTCATTTGCTCTTTCTTGTGAGATAGGAGGTTTCCCCTTGCCTGCCTCCACTAGAGACTTAAAGACCTCTTGCACCAGTATGGCACAGGCTAGCTTGTGCCTCTCCCTGGCAGGAGCCTCAGCATGCCAGATGTGCTGCCTGCTCTCTCTCTCTCCTTCTGGCTCCCCCTCCCCGCGGGTGCTGTTGGGATTTTTAAACTTTCCCGCAGCGGCCATGTCAGCCACCGCGATTGGCCCGGGTGTCTCCCTCACTGGGAACAGCTGCTTAAATAGCCGGCGTAATGCTGGCTCCCACAGCTGTAGCTGTGGCTGCCACTGCGGTCTAAGCTCCGGCACTACAGGGTCTCCCAGAGGTAAGTCACCCCCTCCAGGGTTCTGTTCTGGGGTTTTGTATGCCCCGCAGCCTTCCCTCGCCTCTTCTCGTGCCCGTGGCGGTGCACCGCCGTCACAGCATACTATAATATATCTGAATCCAAATAATCTTCCTTCATAGTACAGATGAGAACAGCTTTCTTCCCTATTGAAAGGTCCTGATCTTCCACTAATCAAGCTATGTTCTGTGATTTGCTTGTTTGCCACCCCTGCGAATTTCTCTCTTCTTCCATTTCACAACTTTGCAGACTGTTTGTTTGTTTTTATTTTCAACGGGTCTGATTTTTCCTCAGAACTGAAGAAGAATGTTTCATTTAAAAGTTTGTCTAAGTCTATCCCAACTATACAGTTGGTCCAATAAAATATATTACCCACAGAAAACCTTGCCTCTCACATTTCCTTGACTATCATGCATACAACATCACTGCAGCACTAATTTTAGATAGATAGTCAAATACTTGGTAGATGAAATTAATTCCACTGTAGTTACATTGAACTCAATGACATTGCTGGCATTAAGCAAACCACAATCCATCTCTATCTTTAAATAGCATTGTTGTCTCTATCTCTAAAATGGCATTCCGTCTGATTATACCCAGACATTATGTAAGGTTGCACTTGTTTCACACTTTTTAACGAAATCAAAAGATAACCAGATAAACAACATTGTAGAGTAGCAGACCAAATAGGAAAAAAAATGTCTTTTTCCACTCCCCCAGCTGCAGGGGAATGTCATAACTGTAGAATAAACAAGTTAAGTTACCCTTACTTTCTCTGGCTCAAATAATCTTGTTTCTGCTGCCTGAACTATTTATGCATTTTACAATAGACACTCATTGGTTAAAAAACACAAATAACCCTGGTAGAAAGGACCAGAACTTGGGATTCCACCTTCTTTGCACTACTTGGCCCCAGAGTCCAACTTGTTTGCCCTCCTTCTTGTCCCTTGTGTTAAAGTTAAAGTCTTCTACACCAAGAATAAAGTCTTCCAGAAATTGCTTCATTGGGTCAATCTGTGCCTGGGTGAGTGATGGCATGTTTACATTGCTTATCCTATCTTAAAAGAAATAAAGGTGTTGGGTATTTCATGAACTCAGGCACATCTCTGTGCTTGGGTACTTCTATTGGCTACCTCTGGTTGCCTTCAAGCTTTCTGAATTTTCTTTTGAAGGTATTAATTGCCTTTTATCCTCTGTGCATAGTACTTCTCTGCCTCAATCAACCCATTGATTGTACAGGGATCCTAGTTGTCCAATCTGATCAAAATGAATTTGCTTTCAGAGCAAAGAGCCTAATACTTAAGCATTCTAGTGT
>NW_005842511.1:706351-711554 GCF_000455745.1 Alligator sinensis | reverse complement strand
GAATCTAATTGGAGTACAGCCATACTCCCATAGACTACTGTATTTACATGAACATAAAATTAGGGTGTTTTCCACCTTCCAATCAGCGGGGAGAAGCTTCTTATCTTGCATTTGCATACAAGGAAACCTCATTAAATACAAGCAGCAGGTGCTCGATAATGGAAACCAACTATGAAGTTTACTAAATGCAGTCAGTACTGAGCATGACTATGAAACACATGGCCTATAGTGGGCAAATGGACTAATGGAAACCTACCACATGAATAAGTAAGTGAAGCCCATCTGAATAAGCATGGTAATGCCCATTACACTCATTCCCCCTTAGTGATGACTCATAAGTCATGGTGAGCCATTATGTTGAATATCTTTCAACTTCCTCTTCACTGCCACAGCTAAGCTGTACCTTTTTTTTTCCCCACTTCCACGTATTCCTGTGTTTTCCCCAGCCTTAAGGGTGTAGACAGAAGTGACAATTTTGCCCAATCTGGCCACAGAAAGCAGTCTATAGCCATGACCAAACACAAGTGCATGGCTACAGACAGCTTCAAAAATGGCCATTTGGATGAAAATCTGACTCGTCATTTCATGAGGTATCAGATAAAGACATTTAAAAATGTGGAGTCTTCTGTGGATCCCCCAGCCTGTCACTGTTTTCAAAATGCAACGGGGCGGGGGAAAGGGAGTGGAGAGAATTTAGTCTGGGGGGTGGGGTTTCAGCCTCCCTGGAGGGTGGGGCAGGTGTACTGCAGCCTCCCCAAGGTGGCAGGGAGGGGTGCTACAGTTAACCCACCCACCCCTTAAGCACCAGCTAGGGAGCCCCAGTAATGAGCCTCCTTCACTGCCTTTCCCTCCCTCCCATTATGAAAACAGAGAGCACTGGCAGGGAGCTATGGCCATTGTTATGGGAACCTGGCTGCAGGCTCCAAGCTGGCAGCTAGATTTCCCTCCCCCTGGAACCAACAATTAACTTTTGTTTAGTTTGGGGTAATGTTGTACCTCAGAACACTTTGCAAAAAATGTTCTGAGTTACAGCTGGGAGGTGCACTTCTGACTGCACCCTAAATGTCTGGCATATATCACCAAATGGGGCCCCAAACTGATGGCTAGGAAATGGTATTAAGAGATTTGCTTTTGGAAATTGGCTTGTAGGTTATACATGAATAATGGTCCAGGGCAGCAGTGAGGGTTAATTGATTTCTAAAGGCCTGGTTCTCTCGCAGTTTCATAGCCTTCAAGGCAGGCAGTGTGTCTAACCCAGGCAAGCAACAGGGCCAACAGATATACACATAGCCTGGAAAATTATAGACATATACCACACTGTTCCACAACATGAGATATGGCGGCAGCAGCTCACAAGGCCCAAGAATGGGGGGCCTGAGAGTTCTGGTTTTGGTGGGGAACAGACCAAATTAGGAGGACACTGGGAAAACCCAAATTAGGATGTGTGCATATGATGGGCTTACAAAACAAAGGAATATGCTGACAGGACAGAACACGTGGTCTAATGACCACAGAATGACCAATCAGTGATGGCTATGGATGAAGAGTCATTAGGAGTAGAAAAGAATACAAAAGAAGGGACTTTAGAGTGGCAAAGGGTCCCTGAGAGGGGAACCCGAGGCACATGGACAGAGGGCATACCATAAGCCCATATCATCCTCAGCCTCTGGCCTCTCCAGGCTGCTGACGTCTGACATTCAAGAGAAACCTCAAAGTGAAGCTCACATCCTGGCCAGATGTATTTTGACTCTGATGACAGCTGTAGGATTGGTAGCTATAAAATTGCTTGTGTTATTCTTTTCTGTTATCACTGTGTATCAATCCATTTGCCTATTATCGAATGGAACGGTCGTGGTCAGTTTGAGGGCTTTGGGCCCCCCTGGAACAAGATATCTGGGTCCTGAATCCAGTGCCAAAACAAGCAGTTCATCAAGAAACACTGTTACCCAGTCTCTTAGCCTGTTGCATATAATTTGTGTGGCCCTGCTCTCCATGAGGTGGAGCCAAACCAGGTTGCCCTGCGCCTCATCTGCATATTAGTTTTTTGGTGGATCTCAGGCCTTGTGACAATAACCATTTCCAGTCATGTGTAGGGGCTAATTAGGACATGAATGCTCTGTGGTGGGTATCTGGAGGATACACACGATGAGCTATGGGCTCACCGTAGCTTGAAATGCTTTGATTCTGCTGTGGCCCAGCCCAATGAGCTATAAATCATGAGAGTTTTTAGCTTTAAACTAATATCATGAATAGTTTGTATTATATGTAGGTACAAAAGTGCTGCTTAAAAGTGTGTTTATGGGAGTACCTGTGCTAAAACTTGCAGCAGTTTCAAAAAAAGGCAAAATGCATCAATTATGGATGACCTAGGTCTATGGGTACCTATAATAATTTGCTTATATGTGAATTACTACAGGCATGCTTATTTCAAAGTCAGCATTTTCAAATTTGCTCCTCACTTCCATGTGCTCTGGGGCAGCAGGGTCTGACAGTTGGGGGTGGAGGTGAGAAAGGGCTGCAGGGGGATGAATTTGTGGGTGTGTGAGGGTAGAGGGCAAGGGGAGTACCTGACCCTTCTCCTACTCATCACCCTCAGATTTATTTTCCCAGCTGTAGCAGAGGGAGGGGAACACATTCAAGGCAAATCTCCAATAATCAGATTATATACCTGGAAAATTTAAAACAAATTATACATTTTCCGTATATAGAATCTAACTATTGGGGGGTGGCATCTTGTAATCATTGTTATCTTATGTTCAAGGTAATGCAGCATGCTGAGGGGAAATACTATGCATTGTCTTTTCTCCAGGGAATAACCCTGCTGTTAACAACTCTAGGGTATGTCCAACACTTCTTGCACAAACCAAGACCAAAAAAAGACTCAAAACATTCACTTGTTTATCAGTAATTGGGTTCTAGGACAGACAAGCCATCAAGTTTTGAATGTAGCTAACTAATATAATTGCATAAGCTGATTGCCACCCCGTGGGACCCCAATTCTGATTTGCAGTATAAATATGTTTAATGAAATAACTAATGAACAATAACATTAACTGCATTCTTACTAAAGTGGTTCTCTAAGCGAGTCACACTCCGTAAAGAGGGTTTGCTTGTTTTGTTTTACCTAGATATTCCTATTTAAAAAGATGCAGAAAAACAAAGAACCCAGTATTGTCCACTTTGCAGTACACTCTCAGTGAAGAACTAATAGACTCATATAGTTATAATGAAAATGTTTTAAATTATTCATACAAATGAGTTTTCATAATAATTAGTAAAATATACTGAAGTAAAATTATGGTATAGGTTTGAAAGATATTTCCAGCAGAGGTCTTGATGGTGAATATGATACCTTTCATTTCCAGAGTTTCAGAGGGCTTGATGTTAATCAGATGAAAGTGTCATACTTAGACTTTAGAATTGTTATTGTGAATGATTACAAATTACTTCATTAAAGGGCAAGCTTTGGCTTGAGCAAATCTCTCGAAAGGGGCTAATACTAATGAGTGCAGGTTTGCAAAACAATGGCTGAGGATATGCTGCGGTGTGCTGATCTGTCTCCACAGCTCTGTGGAGCCTGCAGCCACTGTTGTATGGTAAAGGGGATTTGGAAATGAGCCTGAGCCAGGGGAAGTGTGTGAACTATAGTTAAATATCTAGCCAGTCAAGGCCGCAAACAAAGGTCTATAGAAGCTACTAAAGCTCATAAGCTTAAAGATAAACCACAGAGGACTCTATGGGCCTCTCTTCTTTAACCTCCCCAAAGTTTCCTGTGCAAAGTCTGTTTACTGTAGAAGAGGATTTTGGACTTTTAAAAGACAGTGGAAATTTTTAAACTTAAGCAATGAATTTGCAAGAGGGAAGTATACACAGAGATAGAGTTGAAATACCTGAGGGATATAAACAATGGCAAGAAACTCTGGGCAAGTGGGATGGTTCATCTCAGATACTTTGTTGTTGTTGCAAAGGATAACTCTTCCTGAGGCATTCTCATCTGCTAGCAACTTGGCTGAGAGTATGTTCAAGGAATGCAGCAGGAAATCTCTAGCTGAGCTATTATAAAGGATTGATATAGATTGTAATTGGTCCTGAATTGAAGTCTGTCAGGAATTCATCTGGTACATACATTTAAATGATTTAAGGGTGACTGATAGTGAAGAGACCAAATTTTTGTGACTGATTTCTTGGCATTTAAAATTTAAATATTTGAGTCTATCTGTTTTCTATCCTAGACCAGTATCCATTACTGGTGCCAAACAATTAAAGCTGGCAGAAAGTCTTCTGTTTTGAGAGAGTTCATTTAATAATCCATCCCTTAGTATTATAATGGCTATAATTAAGGGCCTATTAGAATTTCAATTTTAAACCACAATTCTCAGGAGCTTATTATGATTTATGAAAATTCATTCTTGAATGAAACTTGCTATGGATGACATTAGCTTAGGAGAACTTGTTTCTTGCACCCTAAAGTCAGATCATATGTCCTTTAGCTATGTGAGTGAAGTCAAAATTCAGATTTCAGGGTTTGATGGAAGAAATTGATTGCTTGCACTTTTTAAAAAACATACAAATCTTAAGGTACAGTATATCTTTTTTGTTAACATTGTAGCCAAAGTACAAACCACACAAGGGCAGAGGGTTAGTTATATAAAAATAGCTGCTTGGGTCCCAGTGCATCTAATTAAAGTCCATTACAGGTGAAATTGTAGATGGAAACTAGAAATGACAAGTATTGAACCACCAACAAGCAGGTCTGTGCTTGGATGAAATTGTGTAAACTAATGAGTACATTTTTTAGTATCTCTAGTTGGATGCTTCTGGCAATGCTGAAGTCAGTGCATCTAACTGTTAGCCAGTACAATTTCTTATCAAATAGCGTAGCTGCCCTCCTGAAGGACATTGTCTTTTGTTGATGAGGACTCCTAGGATGAAATAAGTGTGTTTGGATAGGTGATCCTCCATGAAATTTGGAAGTCAGATCATATAAATCAAGATGCTTAAATATATATTGAGAGTCTACATCCATTATCTAGACTTCTGTAACACTCCTCTCCTGCCACATTCCAAAATTAGCTGCTTCAACAAAATATATCCCAGCCCACCCCCAGCAGCAGTTGTACATGCTGTCTCTTGGAGTGAAAGGTCCAGCAGAACATACTGAATACCTTCAGGAAATGATCTGGCAACATGCTGAACCATCTTC
>NW_005842511.1:697906-706320 GCF_000455745.1 Alligator sinensis | reverse complement strand
GGGAAAGAGCTTGTTGACAGCTCTAATCTTTCCTCTGATTTTTAATAGGATTTCTCCAAATAGAATCCAGTTGGGCACTGATTGACAGGCTTCCCCTCTCTAAGGCATTACAGGCATATGTCACTAAAAACTATTCTGAGGAACTAAACTGGCATCTTGTTCAGTTTTTTATTTTTTTTTTTAAGAATAATTAGCAAATTCTTAACATTCATGTGCACTTGTGTTATTTGAATGATCCACTGGCTAGGTGACCTGGTGAAATGGTTAGTACTATATTTCCACCTCAAGAAGCTTTGCACGTGCTTTTCTGGGTACCAGCCATACCACCCAGACTTTCCTCTCTCTTCTAAAGAAGCCTGGTTTCTCTACTTGTAATGGAAATCTTGCTGGTTTCTGAAACCAACAAAAGATACCTAGCAAGGAATATAAGCAATGAGAACATGGATTGATCCAGGATTTTGGAAAGCGGGGTGCAGATGGTGTGATGCATCATGACCTATAGTACAACACCTACTTTTCTCCAGTTAAAGAAAAGCTAGGAGCTTTACTAATATGCTAGAGCCCTAGCACTATATTCATCAGCTTAAGATCAAAGCAAAACCACATATACCCTGCACTAATTGCCAGAATTAAAGATAAAGTTCAATAAATGCAACAAACTAGGCAAAAAGTCAAAATAGTTAAAAGATGTGGTTTTATTAGATCTATAGTCATTATAGTTAAGTCTACATCCCTTATTCAGGTTCATCTAACAAAAATGAGTTAATATTACCACACTTGAGTTAAGGTTTCTAGCTAGACATAGAAACAGACTGTAGGTCTGTGAAACGAGAGAGATAGTAACAGGAATGGCTTAATAGGCAACAAAACTACAGAAGGAAGGATTGTCTGAAAAGTAGTATACCAAGACCATTCAAAATGAGAGTGAGTTATTTACACCTGTTGGGTGGAGAGAGACCAGGAATTGTGTAGATTTATAGAGAGCCATGACATCAGTTAAGTCCGTCACTGCTGCCTAAATAGAAATATTCCTACCCCTCTCAGGTAGTTTGTTTTAAAGTTTGGGTGGAACAGGAATTATGTGGTGCAATTGCATCCACCATCCTTCCCCCAACCTTAGATCCTTCCCTAGATTGGGAACACAAAGTAAGAGCCCTGCCCAGGAACAGCAAGAAGTGTTGCACATCTTCATACTTCCACTTGGAATTGTGCTGTGAAACAGGGTCTAGGAAAAAGCTGTGGGGAGCACAAATTCCAATTGTTCTAAGGTGGGTAGAGCCAGCCTGTGGCAGAAGTGCCATCAGTGACACAGGCAGCCTTTGGGTTTGGCATCTGGCAGACCAGGGAAGGGACAAGCAGCACACTGGTAGGTAAGGCAGGGAGCAGAGAATAGAGGATCACACTGTGCAGGGCACAAAACAAAGGAGCAGCTGATTAGGCAGGAGAAGGGGATCAGAGTGGCATGCAGAAAGGTGTGGGGCAAGTTTGTGGCACACCTGCCAAAAAGGTTGGCCCACACTATTCTAATGAGCTGAGAAGTATAGGAAGAAATGGTTGCTGTTTCTGGAGACTTTTTACAGACCAGGTACATTTATTTAGATTGTGTGTGTTTGTGTAATTTGCAAAAAAAATAAACAAGGATGGTCAAGTGTTATTAAGACCATGCAGGTCACTGTGGACCAGGGCCAGGCAATTATTTTGGGTGGAGGGCCACTTACCCAGTTTTGGCAGGCTGTCAAGGGCTGCATGGGTAGCCCCACCACTTGACAGGTGCGCCACTCCTGGTCACCATTTTGGGACCAATGTCCCAATGTCTTGGGACCAATGTCCCAGGGCCAGCACCGGTGGGTCCAAAGCAGGGCGCAGGCTGGCAGGGGTCCATGGAGCTGGACTAGGCTAGGCTGCACAAGCAGGGAGAGGGGGGAGCTGGCCCAGCTCCATAGAGCCCTTGCCAGCTGAGACCCTGTGCTCCTGCCACCCTGCTTTGGGCCCTGCCGGCACTGACCCTGGGGCACCAGTGCAGGTGCCGTGCTCCTGCTGGCTCCCTGCCCGCTGACTCCCAGTGCCCCCAGCCCTGCAGTACGGGATGGGGGCAGCGCACAGCCCCAACCCCCTGCTTTTCATCAGGGAAGAAGCTGATGCTGAGCACAGGGAAAAGCATCCCCTCACTCACCCCATGCTCGGTGCCCCACATTGCAGCTGCTCACAGCCCGCCTGGGGCTGCCTGTGCCTGCTCTGGACAGCCCCGCATGAGCTGCAAGTGCCTGCAGCAGGGAATGCCAGCCATGGGGCGGGCAAGGGGCTGCTTTTCTCTGCACAGGGAAAAGTTGAGTGCAGGGGGAAAGGCATCCCCTCCCCCACCCCATGACCAATGCTCCCTGCTGCAGCCACTCGCAGCCCACACAAGGCTATCCGGAGAAGGCACAGGCAGCCTAATGTGGGCTGTGAGCAGCTGCAACATGGGGCATAAGCCATGGGGTGGGGGCTGGGCCACTTTCCTCCTGCCCCATGTTTTTTCACTGCCCAGGGTCCCCCCTGCCTTTCTTCCCCCCCCCCCCCACCCCTACCCCTTACCTGAGGGTTCAGCACGGGGCAGCTATGTGCTCCCAGGCCAGAGGCCCTGGTAGGGGCTTCCATCTGGGGGCGTGGGGCTGGGTGGGCCCCACTGTTGTTGGAGCCTGCTGGGCTTCCCCTGGGTCCTACTGCCTTTGGTTCCTATCATTTTTGACAGGAACCAAGGGCAGAGAAATATTAATTTTCTACATTTTTAGGGGCCTTGTGGCCCAGATAGAATGGCCTTGCGGGCCGGATGCAGCCCACAGGCCATATTTTGCTCACCCCTGCTATAGGCTGACAGGCCTTGCAGGTGGATTTAATAAATGTCCTTGTTATTCTGCTAGGAAATGCTACTGACATAATCCTCCTCACTTGTGGGGCAGTTATTTCTGTGAATGTAGTCTAGAAGGTTACAATCACTGTGATGTTTACACCCATATGACTAGCAGAAAACATAGGCACCCTTTTAACCAGGTGTTCTATCTGTGTTCACATGCCACTATAATCTCCTTTTAAGAAAAAAAAAATGTTTCCTTAATATGAAACAAAGTGTTCTGGACAAGCTCTAAGTTTTAGATGGTGTAAATGGAAAATAAGATAGGTGCCCCTTTTCCACCCAAGTAAACCATCCTCCAGAGTCAAGTTCATGTAGAGAGAGCCAGAGGTTTTTTTTTCTCATTGCCACAAGTGGGGCATAGATAGACAAAAAGAATACTATTTTGGGAAAGGGAAGGATGAAGGAAAATAAAAGAGGAAGTACAGAAAAAAAGCCTATGATGAACATTGTGATCAATGAGGTGAGAGAGAGAATATTTTAACATATGAGGTTGAGAAGAAAAGAATAAGATTATTTGAACAAAAGCCTTTGAAGGATGGGGGAGGTATAAGGAGAAGGGCAAGAACTGAAAAAAAAAAAAACTGATAGCAAGGGAAGTCTTAAGAAAGTAAATTCTCAAAATATTCCTGTTCATATGAGCTCTCATTTTAGCTTGGAAGTCTGGCAACCTGATACTCAACAAGATTTCTCTCTCTTGAGGGGAGGGAGGCATAAGAGATGGACCGAGTCTTTCTTCCTTAACTTAAAAAAAATATGAAAGCACTGTCACCTTAAGGTGTGGTGGCAAAGTGGTCCAGATATCTGGCTGTAGATTCAGTTGTGTAACTTTGAGCTTAAGTCTCCTTTTGACTCTGAAAGCTATAGCTGACTCAGGTGAAAAATGGATTCCTAATATTTGGGCTGGAGAGCTAAAGGTAGCTGACTGATGCTAGCTGAGGGATGGGCAATTACTTTGGCTGGAGGGCCACTTAATAAGTTTTGATGAGCTGTTGATGGCCATGGGTAGCCCTGCCCCTTGACAGGTGCCCTGCCCCCTGGTTGCCATCTTAGGACCAGAAGTCCCCAAAAGACTAAATCGTATACTTAATCTGAGCCTTCAAGAGGCTGAGAAGCGATGTCAAGAATTTCAAACATCTACTAAAACATACTTTAATGTTATTTCAAGAAAATATTTTTATCCTGATTTGTGTTTGCATATTATGTATAGAGGTGGCTGTATAATAGCTGAAAAATAGCAGAGGGCCCCTGTCTGCTGCTGTTGCCACTATGGTGGGGGCCGTGCACCATGGAGGGAAGTGTGTGGGGGATCACCACAAGCTCCCCATCCTCCCTCATACCCCACAAACCCTGCATACCCACACCCTGCCCACCTGAACTCTGTGCTCCCACTACCTCCTTAGGTGTGGGTCCTGGCCTCCCCATTCCCCCCAGTCCCTGCTACCTCCTGAGCTGCAGTTTCCCCCTGCCCCCTGGTGCTTGCCTACCTGATGCCTGGAGCAAGCGCTGTAACAAGGACAAGATGAGGAGCTGCTGGAGGCCAGGAGATCTGAGCAGGTCCCTCGGAGGCTGTAGCAGTGGTCCCGCATGGAGACTGTGCATGCTGGCTGGGCTTGTTGGGTGCCCGCAGGTCAGACCAGGCAGGCCAGATCCGGCCCATAGGCTGTATTTTGCATGGGCCTGTGCTAGCCACAACTTTGCCTTGTATGTCATTAGCTAAAGAAATTGGAATTCCTTAATTGTGCTAGCCTGGTAAGCCACCTGGACTCTCACAAAAATGTTACCTTTTTTGATTTTTTTTTACATTTTACAGTCTTTATTTGGCTTCTTTGTCTTTCTCCCCATCAAATGATAGCCATCCCCCTCTCTGGCCTTAAGTTTTTAATAGATTAAATTTAGTAATATCCTTTCTTGTGAGCACTGCAATATGCCCCTCAAAATGGATCCATGAAACTGCTTCCTAGCTCCAAGTCAGTTCTTACATAGCCTTGTCCCAAATCACAGTATCTAACAGCACCTGTCTTTCTCTTGCTTTCTTTCCTACAAACTATCAGCAAAAAGGGCAGCAAGTCTGTTGGAAACAAATTATGGGCAAGGCAAGGTGCGTCACAGCTGCCTTTCAACCTGATACAATTCCCAGTAGCCAGAAATCTTCCCTCTTCCAACACATAATCCTTTAGGTCCCTAGCTAAAAAACAACAACAACAAAAAACTGTCCAGGTCCGAGTGGCAAAGGAGCCACCTCAGCCTTCCTGAACAAGGTTAAGAATGGAAATAACTTAAAACAGTGGGTCCAACGCTTGCATCTTCACTGACATTAACAAAAACTCATATCTGTTGTCTTGCATGGCCTAATCGAATATATATTCTTAGCAAATACCTAGTATATCCATCTCTTCCAGCTATGCTTCATGCAGAGGAGATGGTGGTGTTTCTGGGGAAACATAACTATGAACTGCCCTGTTACAGGTAAGGCTATATTATAGAAGAATGACTAAGGAAGAGCTTAGATCAGCAGTTGGCAAGCTTCTATGACTGCAGGCTGAATTCACCCAATTTGAGTCAGAGATGGGGGAATTTAGGACTCAGCTACTGCTGCTGTTTTTCCCCTTGGTGGGATATAGAGATTGGCTGGAGCTGAAGTCCTTCCACCAAGTATTGCTAAAGCAAGGGGTGACTGGTGCCTCCTGAGTCTGGGGGGAGGGGCACAATTTGTGAGCAGGCCCGTGGGCGCGTCAAAAAGCCTCATATCCACTCCTATACTTCTGTGCCGTGTCTTAGTCGCCCCCCCGGAACAAGCCACTGGCCCACGCAGCAAAAAAATTGCCCCATCCTGAGCAGTGCCGAGTCAGGGGCTAACCTCAGGTGTGGCATGTGCCCAACCCCGTGGCCTCCCTACCAGTCACCTGTGGCTAAAGCCCTATATCTCTGGTCTGCAGTTGGCGCACAGGCCATAGGTTGCCACCCATAGCTTGGATGGTGACCAAACAGTCAGTTTAGGCATTACCAAAGATATGGTCTATACCTCTAAATCCTGCCCCACTTACACTTACAGTACTAAACTAGATTCAGTCAAGCAATGTCTCCTGTTTACTCCACAGCTGATAAGCACTGGCTGAATAGAACTGTAAAACATAGAGATAGCAACAGAGGGTTAAAGCTATGGCTAAATACAGTTACAAGCTTCAGTGTATTTCAAGGTGAGAACATTTTGTCCATGGTCAAATGTATCAAAGGCTCCTCAGTAGGAAAAGAAATTAGGTAACACCTTGGTCTGAATTATAAGTACAGTCAATGGCAGTCCTACAAAGGTCTTTTCCAGTGGTGTAATTAGCTCTGAACTCTGCTGAATCTTTGTGCTATCACTCAGGGTTTTAAAGAGATTCAGAATCTCTGAAGTATTCGGCATACTTGGAAAATAAAATGAAGGTAGATTTAAAAGACCACACTTATTTGAATTTGCAAAAGAACTCAATTTTAGGAGCTTTAATAATAATATACATCATCACAGATTTTTATTGTAAGATTTTGCTTTTCTGTGTGAAGTATTGCAGTAAGGAGGACATCTGCTGTGTAATCTGCGGGTTTCTTCTTTCTTTCCCCCTTACTGTAAATATAAGGCATACTTTGTCTTCATTAGCTACATTTGAGGAGAATATGCTGAAACTATAAGACATTCAAGAACATGATTTTTAACCATGCAGATTAAAACAGTCTGAATGTTACCTTGTTCTCTTTATAGCCAGTTTTACAGCTTCCTGAGTGATTTCATTACTGCACACCACTGAACCGTATCTGCATACCATTAGGTGTAGTTTAGCTTTCCAGTCCCTAGAGGGCTCTGCATATCACATTTTAGCTCATTGACATCCCTGCAGGAAATACACTTTGAAGGTGAGAGACTTCAGAATTGAGAGGAAGGTCTATCCACACTCTCCCTGACAGTGCTGTCAGTGCTGTCATGAGGATTTAATTCCTTCCAATAATTTTAAGAAGCCAGAATGAGAGAGACTGGTATGATAACACTAGCTAAATCCCAAATAGTACAAGCAGGAGTTCCTCCTCAATATTAATCTTTGGCATTCATTCAGGCATTGTTCTTAATTTTCAATATGCAAGTTTGAGGTGACTGAGCCCAGTCAGCCCAAAAGTTAAAGATAAAACTTAAACTTAAACCACAAAACTTAAGCTTAAAACCAGCAGTAACTTTATAACTAGAAGGTGGTACTATAAGTACTTTTTACACAATGAGTACAGGGCCTTAACTAAGGAATGAGGTAAAAAAGATAAGCAGGTAGATGATCACCTTGTGCAGCTTTTCTGCAGTAAAAGCTGTCTAATCCCAGGTGGAGTGGACAGTACTGTCTGGGCCAACAAGCCCCTTTTGCTGGCTATAACTATGCAGACACAGCAAAAGTGGGATGTTATCCATAGTATATCAGCTGATGGACCCCTAGCTAGGAGCCAGATCAGCGTCTTGAATGTTTAGTTGCAGATGTGCATTGTAAAGGAGCCACTTACCAGCACTCTAAGGGACTGTGCGAGTGTGATCCATCCTTGATTAGAAGTGCCTGTTATAAAGTACCTCAGTTGACAGAGGTAAGTAAGTAAAACTGAAGTGCGTCAATGTAAAAGGAGATGACTCTAACCACTACCCAGTCCTCTAGTGAAACTGCAACAAATATTTTAAAGCATTTGGCTTGCATTAAAACACTCAAAGCTCCCCCTGAATCACCATGCTGCTGAGGAAGCCTCCTCCCCACTCATTGGCCCTCTCTGACCCTCTAAGGCAGTGTTTCTCAACCTGTAAATCGTGACCCAAGAATAGATGGAACGGTTGCAGACAAACTTGTTAAAAATGGATCAACAAACTTTAAAAATGGATTCTTATTTGAATGAGAAAAATGTGGGAAACCGTGGCTTTTCCCTTGCAAGCTGGCAGAGTTCTGGGCTGCTTGGGGCCTTCCATGCCCCACACACTGGGGGATGGGGCCTCTGGGTGGGGAGCAGCATGTTGGGAGTGAGGGGCACTGGATTGGGAATGGCCATTTATGTTTACAAATGGGTCCTAGTACAAAAAAGTTGAGTACCACTGCTCTACGGTACCTGATCTGGTCTGTAGCTTATACTGCTTACTTACGTCATCTAGAAGAAGCTTTCCTCTGTGCAGAAGCTGCACTGCTTCAGGAAACCAGGCTTATATCCCCTGAGCTTCTCCCTTCCTGGTCAGGTGCTGTCCTCTGATTGGCCACAGGTGTGCCCTCCTAGCTTACTTCACCTAGGCTGTAGTCATTCCCTTGCTGCCTTCCCTCCTGTGGCTCACCCCTGTTGAGTCTGCCTGGGGCACTTTTGGCTGAAGTCTCTCTCTCTCAGATTAAGTACAGACATTGAAAAAGCCTGAGGCAGAATCAATCCAATCTTTATGGGTTTCTCTAAGCTGCATATATTGGATCAGATGCGAACAGAACATATGTTCACACTTCAGTGCAGGGATGTAGGGCAGATGCCTTTGTTGGCCAAGGCC
>NW_005842511.1:680293-697875 GCF_000455745.1 Alligator sinensis | reverse complement strand
GGGCACTTCCCCACACCCCCCCCCCCCCCCCCCCCCGGATGCTGGAACCTGCTGAGGGTACCCAAATACAGCCAAGCATGGGCCATCCCTGATTGGCTGCAGGCGCACATCCCCAACCCCCTGCTGTCACCACAGGCCTTCCCTCTTATCCAGCCGTAGGATTCCAGGTTGACATGGCACACTTGGCAGCCTGGCTGGTGGCAGCATGGGGAAAGGGGGCACTCCACAGACAGAAGGATTGGGCCCCTCAGAGCAATGGTGGGGGTTGGCTCTGTCAGACCACACCCCTCCAGTGGCTCCTAGCTCAGCCAGCAGGTATCCCCACAGGCCCATCCCCTCGTTAACCTCTGCCTCTTAGTGGCAGGGAGGGCAGTAGACGAGAGGCAAAATGCCCCCCTGGCACCCAGCTGGGGGGCCCATGCAGTGGGGGCTTTCTCCCTCACTGCCCATGCATGGCTGCCCAGTCCAGCTGGCAGTGGACCCTCTCCATTTCTGCAGATCCCAGCCAGGGTGGCCTGTGGTAGGAGGGGGACATTCCCCACCATCCACCCTCCTCCCCGCCACTGAGAGGCAGCAACTCACAGGAGGCAGGGCTGCAGAGACTAGCCTGGCAGAGACATCCAGGGAGAAAGCCCCTGTTTTGCAGGTCACCCCTACCTGCACTGACTCCAGCCCAGGGCTGAGGCATGGGATCTGTCCCCACCCTTGCCTGGCCCCATGGACTGGCAGTTACAGGCAGGAGATAAAGCTGGGGTGTGGAGGCTGTCTCAGCTTTGTGACAGCTCAGGGGTGAGGCCAGCCCGGCACTCAGATGAAGCAAAGGAGTGGGGGAGGAGGCTAGCCTGCTTGCCCCATGAGGGTAGTTTAGCAGGGACCCACAAAGGATCCTGGGATGCTGGAGGACTGTAACCTAAATTGAACTGGGAGGGGGTCTGGTGAAGAAGTTCAATAGACCTGTCTGACCTAAACAAATTAAATCTGATGCTACATCCATCCAGATGCATCTTAGAATGGGTTCTACCATTTTTAAAACAGTTTTTGTGCACTGAATTTCTGTTCTATTACAGGTTTAGACCAGTATCAATCACTTATACCAGTATGTGTAATTTCTGTACCCAGCCTTAAAGTAATAGGAATCTCTGGGTCCCTGTTACAATCCCATATATGTGTACACATTTGCACCTTAAAAATTTTTTTTAATGAAATTGTTGGTGTTTTTTCCCCCACTGCTTCTAGCATCTAAAAGCTCAATGAGTTCTAAATATAATGTTAAAAAATAATTTACTTTTTTAAATACTATTTATAATATTTATTGACCATACCATCCAATAATTTAGTTGCTATGGTCACCTATGTAATTTCAGTTTTCTGCATCCACTTAATTCTTTTGTGTTTAAAATAATTGTAATAATGGTTAACTAATTACATATCTTGCATTTTTAAGCCATCATAAATTAACTGAATAAGACATAAGAAATACCTCTTAAGATTGCTTAAAATATTTACTTTGCCAGAAGTGCCATGGAACAGGGGAATGAAAATTTCCATTACAATGCATTGTTTTTTTCATGAGTTCTTCAGTAATGACAGCTATATTTAAGAAGCTTTTAGTTATAGCTGTGAAGAGACTATCTCCTGTGGCACCCCTCAAGAGGCTATTTTCCCTCTTGAAAAAAGGTTTAGTTAGAGCTCCTCATTGTTCCCACCCTGGGAGCCAAGTTATACTATAATGACCTAACTTCCCTGTACCCAAAGCCTTCAAAACTTAGTCATTCTACTCACATGTGGAATTTTGTCAAACATATTTAAGTACAATGTCTACCATGCTCCTTTATACTTGATCCAGGCAGCAATATCTTCAAAGAATTCCACACAGACACTAAGCCATGACCTTTGTTTCCCAAAACTCTGTTGGCTATTTTTAATCAAAAGTGAACTGAGCAAGCTACAAAAAGGCCTGTTTAAAGTTTCACTACAGTGACTCTCATTTGTCTTTACTATATATTTTATGGTAGTCTATCAATTTTTTAATATTTAAAACATTTAAATAACCTGTACAGACTTCCTAGATCATAGTTTTTTCCCAGTAAATCTTATTTTCCAGATAGGCAAATGTCATTTTCAACATAAAGAAAAATAAATCTGTCTGCAGTTTTCCAGTCCTCTGTTTCTGATATCCACACATCTATAAAAAGGCTCAATCAATTCCCTCATTTTTATTTATTTATTTATTTATTTTTTGGTCTTTAGCATATCATCGTTTGGCCATTTTCATAAAAACTGTTTTTCAGTCTTTTATATCCTGGAAGTTTTAAGCTGCATTTGTACTCTAACTTGGCAAAGACATTATCAGATTGTTCAAATGTGTTTAGAAATATTAGGCTTCAGATATTTTTGGTTGGAGTGGAAAGAAGAGCAGAAACAGTCTTCAGTGATCTTTGTGGAGAGACTATTATACCTGAAGGGAGACTAACTGCTGTCCTTGCTTTCCAAGCTAGTGCATCCTCCAGCCTCATACAGCAACTGAGTATAGTCCAGTCCTTGGTATCAGTGGTTAAAGAATGCCCAGATACTTCACAGTATGAAGTAGAGCCCACAGAAATTGCTTTACTTTAGTAATAACCAGTAGGGCTATGCCAAGCTTTGGTCCCTGAATTGATTTGGCAGAGATTCAGCCTGATTTGGTGGCTGAATCTCTGAATCTGAATTGAATCAGAGGACCCTTTAATCTTTCCAAATCAATTTGGAACCCTCTCAATCGATTCAGAGTGATTCGGACATAAATACAGCTTTAAATGATGTTTCTACATACCTCTAGGTAGCAGGCAGCTCGTGAAGGCTGCGATGCTGGGATGCATGGAGTGTCCCACGGGGCATTCCCCAGTGCACTCGGCAGCAGACCTGGAAGTTTACCAGAAGCACTTCCAGTTCACTTTCTGGTCCACTGGGGAGCATGCAGGGCCCACTGCACCCCCCCCCCAGCTCAGCAACTGGTGCTTCCTGGGTGAGGGGGGGGCACCCGGGGTCCCCCTGTGGCCAATTGCTGAGCTGGGGTGGGGGGTAGGCCCAGTCCCAGTCTGCTCCCTGGAAGATGCAAAAATGCGTCTTCCGGGCTCACTGCGAAGCATACTGGAAAGATCCCCATGCTCCTGTCAGATGCACCATGTGCCCCAGCACTGCAGGGATCATGAGCCATGCCTGCTACCTCAGGGTGTGTGGAGAAAAAAACTTTTAAAGCTGTGCTTGTGTCCGAATCGCTGATTCGCTGAATCAGCATTGAATCTTCAGATTTGGATTCGGCCAAATCGAATCAGAGACAGTAATCAAAATCAATGGATCAAATCACTGTCCCTGATTCAGGCCAAATCTGAATCGAATGGGGCGCATTTCGCACAGCCCTAATAACCAACTTCATATCAATTAAACTTAAAAGGATTCATTGAAATACCAAAAGTGTGCATTTATTTACAGTTATACCATATTAATAGTAATAATAATATAATAATGATGACATCACATGTATTCAAGTATGACTACTGATATTGGAAATCAGTTGCCACATGTAGGGTTCAGGAAACACCAGGGCAAGTTGGTGTCTGTATTCCCTTCTACTGTTTGGCCAAGGTGGCACGATGATGTTCTGTTGTTCCTTCTGCTTCCTTTGTAGCAGAGTGCCAAGCTTGCCTATCATGGGCCGTATCCTCCCAGGACATTAAGTCCAGCCCTGCAGACTGTATGTGCCACTTAATGCAGTCCTTGTAGCAGAGTTTGAGATAGACAGTCTTCCTACTTCCTTTTTCATATTCACCTAGAGAACTCTTAGGCAGTTGATTGTTGTCTATATATATAACATGACCAACCCAGGTCATTTACCTCTGTGTTAGCATGGCTTCCGTGCTTGGCTTGGCTACCAGTCATAGTACTTTGTTGTCAATTTTGTCAGACCATTTAATTCCCATTATGCCGCATAAGTGGCATTGCTGCAGGCAGTTAAGTTTTTTGATATAGCAATGATAAAGGGAGCAGGTTTCTAACAAGTATATGAGACAAGGGAGCACAATATCTCTGTAAATTTGGCATTTTGTAGACACTTTAATCCCTCCCTTTCCCCCGTCTTGTCCATGTTGTTTTTTGTAGGTGACCAGAAGCTAAGGCAGCTGACTTAAAGCATGCTGAATATTCTTTGCTAATGCTGATGTCATTGTTAACTGTGCTATCTAGGTAGCAAAAGGACTTGATGGTTTTTAATTGGCTGCCATTCAATTTTATTTCTGGTGGTGGAGGTTTCTGCAGAGGTGGTTGGTACAGGACTTTCTTTTCTTTATATTAATATGGAGACCAAAAAGGGATGAAGCATGGGCTAAGGAATTTAGTAAATGTTTCAGGTCATTCTCAGAAAGGGCAATAAATTCTGAGACATCAGCATACAGTAGATCCTTTACTTCACTTTGTTGGGATTTGCTTTTGGCCTTGAATCAGCAGAGGTCTGCCACCAAATCTTGGTGTTAGGGTGACACCTGTAGTGGGAATATGTGTGGCAACTTTCAGCATTCTTTATGCAGCCACAAGAGCAGAGGGGTTGTTCAATTTAACTTGGTGCATGGCTCAGTGGGCCACAGGGAGTACTTGAATATTGTCATTTGCATCAAACCAGTCCACATTTCACTGAGTTGAGACACCAAGGACTTCATTAGCTGTAGATTGAGCTACAGTTTGAAAGGCACCCCGCCTTTCATTGACGGTTCTGCTTGCTCTTGCATTGGCACAGTTTGATAGTGCAGTGTGAGTGAAAGTTGCTAACTGGGTCCTCCCCTCTTCCACAAGAAGTTTTGAAACATCAACAGAATATGGTTTTGAGGGAACTTTCTGTCCAGGAGTATGAATCCTGATGTTTAGTTTCATATGGATATGCTGGTAATCCATAGAGCATTCTGCACCTCGCATAGCCCTGGTAATGTAAATATCCCTCGAGTCATTGCGATGAGTAAGTACGATGTAGTCTAGAAGATGTCATCGTTTTGACCAAGGGTGCTACTAAAAGTAGAACCATTTTTTCTGGCATGTTGAAAAAGGTAATAGTAAGCAAAGGAATTGTTTACTTATGGTATACTTTTCACATTCCATGAGCTTTGCATGTGCCCTTAGGATTGCAGTGAAAAGAACCAGCTGAAAATATAATACAAGGTTAAAAAAACAAAACAAAATCTGATTTTAAAACAATGGTTGAAATGCTGAATTTCTCATGTAAGTGTGTAAAACAAAAATAGTCAACGTTACCATAGTGACTCCATTCTTAACACACTTGTTTGTGTTGTAGTGACTATATACATAAGGATGTAAAGTCACCTAGATAGAAGCCACCTATAGTCACTTTTACGATGTCATTAATGTGGCTGTACAGCTATATCTGTTACAGAGGTCGTGCAACCTGTATGGCTCACATTGAGTCGTGACAGTGCTTGAATGTCATATACATTGGTATTCTTTCTGCATATACATAGAATTATGTCACCTTAGTGTGTGTGTGCACTTGCACCCTCTATATCTGCAGGTAAAGGTGCAATGGGATCAAATGCCTAATCCACACAGTCATCTGATCATACAATCATAGCAAGAGGCACGACTGTAGAATCATCCATTAGATCCCATTGCACCTTATTGCCAGTGCAGGGGAAGCTCTGTACTGGCAAGAAGCAAGCTACCCTTGGGCTGGGAGTCCCATATATCCCAGTTGATGGACTTCCAGCCATGGGGGTACCTCATGCACCACTGGGGCTGGAGGCTTCACACTGGGCATGGTCCACCCCTGCAGCTAGAAACCTGTCAGCTGACAGGCCTCCGCACAGTAGGGTGTATGTACATACGTACACACACGCTTCACTTATGTTTTATTGAATTCCTTGTCATTTCTAATATTTAAAGGACTTTCTACATTGTGGTGGCTGTATCCTATAAATTAATGCCAGCTATTCCCAACTGACCCATAATCTTACTCTTACAAACTGGCTTTATTTTTAGGAAGCATTGCAGCAAAAATAGGTCATGAAGAAGAGGGTAGTGACCCTGTGTCTGAATTCAGGAGACATATGCCACTTGTAAACCAGTGAGAGAGAAGCCACAAATATGTTTATAGGAGAAACTGGCAAACTGTTTAGTGAAACTAGTATTGCTGGTGGAGCACAAGAACCAAAGGCAAAGCAACAATTAAAAAAAAAATTGAAAAGTGCATATTATCAGTTTAATGCTGATTTGGCAGAGAGGGTCAGGGCCTCACAAAAGACAGCCCTCTCAGCCAATCAGTGGCAGAGGGCGGAGGAAGGGGTGCCATCTTGGCTGCCGCCCTTCCTGGTAGTAGTTTCCCCCCCTCACATTCCAATGGGCTGGGCCACAGCAGCCATTTGCTTCCACTGGGGAACCAGAATTTTATTTTTAGTAACGTTAGTTATTTCTTTGTTTGTTTCTTCATTTTTATTCTGACAATTCCATACAAAATCATGGGGAACGCATTTTTGCAGTGATTCCAGAGACTGCCCTTTTTTGCACATTCCATGAAAATCATGAAATCGTGAATTGAGCAGATCCTTACGTACTGATGCCTGAGAGATCCAGAGTACTTGTCTCAACAGTACTTTCTGGTTTACCTGAGAGGGGCTATAAGGCATGTTCTCTGTATCTGTTTAAGTTCCAAGTAATTTCCAAGCTCAGGTGGTGCATGCATTGTTGCATGGCAAGAATGTGTTGTTCAACCTTTCAACCCTGAAGGCTGGATGAGCAGTGTGGGACCATTCATAGGTCTTTTTTTTTGTGGGCGTAGCACATGGGGTCAGTCTGCGGGTGTTCTGGATCCAGCTTTAGAGAAACCCCCTGTGTCAGAGTGACCCCCAAGAACTATCCCAGCCCCAAGTGCATGGAGCAGTGTCTTCCTACTTAGGGGCTCTCCACAAGTCTAGAAATTTGGTGGTGTGTAGGAGCTACAGCAATAGCCATAGCTACTACTCACCTGCCACCAAATTTCTGGTCCTGTGAGAAGCCCATTGGGCTGGAGGTTAGGCACTACTGCCTATGTGATACAAGATTTAGCTTGTGGCAAGAGCCACTTTTCTGTGTGATTGAATAGTATCTAGCACAGTGAGGCCTTGATTTGAAATTTCTAGATATTACCATAATAAAAATACTGAACTTCTGTGAAATTGACATTGTACCCTTAGCATTCTTAACAGTGGTTTGTTTTGTACTGTGATCTTAAAAAAAAAAAAAAACAAATTGAAAAACAGAAATGTCTTTATAGCAGTATCATAACCCTCAACTTCAGTCATTAGCAAGATTTGGAGCTTTAGTTCCATACAACAGATCTTGGCTATCCACAGATGGTGATAATAAGCTGTTTTACTTTGTGAACAAGTCACTATGTGTGAAAGTACTGAAACAAAGTTATAAGCAAGTTATAAGCAACTGAAAAATATGACCTTATGAAAGGAAGCATCAGTTAACCTTTTACTATAGGTTGCACTATTTAAAACAATATTTACACTGAATATGACTTAAAAATATATCAATTCAGAAAATAATTCTTAAATAAATGAAGAGCCTATGGATTTTATCTGTTTTGACTAGTCTGTCCTAATATTTAAAAAAAACAAAACAAAACCCTGGTATATTGCTTTGGCAGGTTTTGTCATTTTATATCAAGCTAGCCCCAAACTAAAAAATGCAGCAGGACAGCAACATGCACTTTAGCAGTAATCAGGTGTCAATAAATATCTGAATGAATATTAGGTAGTAAATTTCAGATATTTGGAGTGTACCATTTTTTAAAAATGACATGCAGTATATTTGATTTATAAATAGCAGGTTGTCAGTGAGTATAAAGAATAGAATTAGGCCTATTGATTGTGTTTACCTTTGTACAAGCATTACTCCATTTTCATTTCACAGGTTGTGGATGCAGTTCTTAATCATCCATTTAACAGTTTCATTTTTATTTATAGCACTTTTTTTAATGTGTTGAACTGCTTTTCTCTGTCCCTAGTAGAAAACTAGGAAGTTTCTTTCTTTCTTTTTTGTTTAATATCAAGAGTGCAAGTCTTTTCCACAACAGTATTTCACTTGAAAAAGTGCAGCACAATGACACATTTGTTTTACGCTATATACGTTTTGCACAACTGTTGAGTATGGGGAATTTTAGCTTTTGCTGGAGCCAGTTTTCCAACTCCAGAAAATTGTCCACATCAAATGGGAATATTGCCACATAAATGCCAGGATCCTTGCTGAAGCCAGTGTTACTCACACTGGGTCATTGATCCTCAAGCATCAACTTGACTGGACATTGTGCATGGATGCCTGACACTCAACTCGCAAAACAAGTGCTCTGCTTTCCAGCTTAGTAATAGCATGTGATCTTGCAGTGGCCAGAGGAAATGCTACAAGAACATACCCCAAGAAAACGGCATACTCCCATTCAGTGCATACCCCAAGAAAATGGATGCTGGCATCAAAACCTGGAAAGAGCTGGCTACCAACTGACTTGAATGAAAACCCATTTCAAGGTAAAGCATCTTGCTCTTGGAACAGAGAAGAGAGAACAGAGGCATGAAAAAGTGGCAGAATCCCAACCTGCAGCCTACTTTCCCCTGTAGAAAGACCTGCAACTTCTATGGATGAATCTGTGGCTCAAGGACTAGACTCTAAAGTCACCTCCATACTCATCAGTGAGCTGTAGTAGAGATCATCTTTGAATCGAGGGATTGCTGCTTATGACCCAGGTGACCAGATGGAGGAGGAGTCAGGAACTATATGAAGTTGTCTCCAGAGCCAGAGAGGTAGTTTGGCTCTTACTTCTGTAGAGAGGAGCTTCCAGGAATCTCCTGCAGTGGGTTTTGTGAGTAGCCCATGGAGGAGCTAAGGCTGTGAGCCTGGTGCTTGCATCAGACAAGAAACCCAGATGGGAGTGGGCAGAATAGGGGAGAAACCTCAGTCAGAGGCAAATCCCAGACTGGGGACAACCCATAGATGGAAGTGGGGAAGGGCCCTGGGAAGAACAACTCTACATTATACCTAACAGTAAGGAGAGCTTAGAGCAGGGGTGGGCAAAATACAGCCTGAGGGCTGGATCCAGCCTGTCAAATGATTGCATGTATCTGGCCTACAGATGATCCTCTGAAAGAGAATTTGTATCTGACCCACAGCCGCCTTGGATTTCAGCACCTCTTGCCCTTCTCCCTTCCTCATGCTGTAGCTTGTTGCAACAGCAACAGGTTCAGTGATCAGGCAGCCACTCTCCTCCATGGCCCTCTTTCACAGCACCCAGATAGGGTCCTCCCTGCTGGCAGGGGTGAGGAAGTGCAGGGGGAAGATGGTCAGGAGACACGGGTTATCCAGTTCCTACCAGGCTCTGTTGGGCTGGGACCTGGTAGGGGCATGGGTGCTGCTAGCATGGCGCCATTCTGTGTTCCCAAGTACTGCATCTGGCTGCACCACATGGATATAGGGGAGTGGCAGCCACAGCTCCTGCCCAACCCCAGCTTGGCTCCTTCCTGACCCCAAGTTCCTGGCATGCAGCTGGGTCAGGTAGGAGCTGTGCTAGCTACTGCAGCTGCATCTACATGGCCCAAAGTGGTGCCCAGGAACACAATACAGCATGAGCCCAGTCACGTGTCAGGGACTCAGGGCATGGGAGGAGGGGGCAGGGAAAAGGGTGAACACAACATGGCACTGTGCCAGCCAGGCCCAGATAACCCAGCTGTCCCTGCCCCTCTCCCTCATCCTGAGTCCCTGGCACATGGCTGGGCTGGCCTGGTGCCATTCCATGCTCCTGAACATTGCTTTGGAGCATGTGTGCGCAGCTGGAATGGCTCCTGCCTGACCTGGCCACAAGTTGGGGTCTCAGGGCTAGGGAGGGGATGCCGGAAGAGATATGGGGAGCTCATGTTTATACATGTCTTTGCATGCCTGTGTGATCAACAAAACTCATTAAGTAGCCATCCAGGCCAAATAATTGCTCACCCCTGAATCAGAGGAATACAAATCCTAGGTTTCAGTTGTAGTCAGACTGAAGGACTGGGTTGTGGCTATAATACTTATGGAAGGTGACTGACGGGCATGCTGAGTTTGGAGTCCTGCTGGGAGTAAGGGTTCCAGGTGGGCAGATGCCAAGAGAGAGGCTGAAGTCAGATTAGAGCTTTGCACGGGTACAGGACCCAGCCGCCAAGATGGCTAAAGCTTTGTGGCAATATGGTGAATGCAACAGCACAGCATGGGTAGGTGCTCAAAGGGCTGCAACAGAGAGGGAATGAGGCTAAGATAGAGCCTTGTTTATGTCTTGGATACAGCAGACTGTGTGGGTCAAAACTGAGTAACTGTAGGCCTAGAAGACCCAGGGGATGTAGAAGACCCAGTATAGGGCTGTCAGGCCCAGTAGATGACTGAAAGAAATCTGTATGGCATGGCCATGGCTATTGGAGTGCCTGGAGACCATGGTTATTGCCATTAAGACAATTAAAACCATAAGGCTACAATTGGGACCACTCAAGCCCAGTGTCTGAGAATTGGAATTTGGAGGGGTTGGATCCCTAGAGGAAGAGAAGTAGTATTGAGAGCTCAGCTAAGGGCAGCACCAGTAGAATCCATCCAGGGCTCAGGGGGTTGGGGGCAGTCTCCCAGTGTAACATCACGTTACATCAAGGCATGGCAGGCACATGTTGTGCTTTGCTCTGTGGAACTTTATGAAGGGGAAGGAAAGGTGCACATTGAGGGACAAGGGTAAATGCATGAGTCTGGAATAAATTCTCAGTCTACAGAATTATGACAAAATTGAGGAATGGAGAAATTGAAGCCTATGTGTCAATACAGTAAACTAGCATTAGGTCCCCACTTTATACTCTGAGGGATGAGTACCACCAGATACTATGAAAATACCCAATTCTTTAATTATCTCTGAAATTCAAGTCCTAGTTATATTTAATTGCACACACAAAGCCTAAGGCACACAGTATCAACAGATGTTTGGGAAAATGTAGAACCAAGATTGCATAGTAGATAGGAATAAACTTCTGGTTTTCATACTCTGAGTTCAAAATGTATACGTTGGTTCCAGACCATTCATAGTCATGTTATTTATATTAGTAATGCAAGTACTCTAACCTGGTTTGTGCAAAGTAATTTAATTGACATGTGATACATATTCATAGCTAGCGATCAGGTATTATTTTTACTTAGTCGAGTATGGAAACACAAACAATCCTGCAGTTAAATATGTATTTTAGGTCACTGGATTCCCACTTTTATATGTTTGACATTATTACTCAGAAATGGGTAAGTGATTTGGAATGTGTTAGGCAGACAAGGTTCTTTGGGGACATCTGATATCTTTTATTAGACCAACTCAAATTGTTAGAATTTTTCCAACTATTTCAGTTGGTTTAATAAAAGATATCTGATTTAACCAAAAAACCTTGTTTGCCTACGGCCTTAGCCCAACACAGCTACAAACTACACCCTTTGAATGTGTTAGACATTTGATGTAGAATTTTTTTTGTTTTTGGTTTTTTGTAAGTAGCATATGCATTGCCTTGCTAAAGTTAGTTTTTTCTTGAAATAACTTTTAGATTGCCTGATTCAATTTATGATTTGTTCCATTTCTCATTTTACATGTATTTTGTTTAGTCACATCTTAGCTGCATGTGGCAACTTATTTCCTGAGAATAGCGTTAGTATTTTGAAAAGGTGCTATTCCCTATTGTTATGGACATCCTAACAGGTACCTCACAGGACACAGTAAATTAGGTTTTTATCACTTTGTAGAATGTAGCTTTATTGTGCTCAGAATCTATGACCAGATTCTACAACTGCAGATGATGAATGTTGCAAGTGGCACCTGGTATGTTCAATAAGTATCTTGATTATTTTTTGCTTGAATTTTCTGTCTTACAGTTAACAGTTGCACTATCCTGGCTATTAAATACATGAATTAGCAATCCAAGCATTGCATTATTAATTTAAGAGCTGCTATAGAAGAGACTCACTGGGCATTTAATCACATACCATTTTGTCCTGCACTGCACTGGAGAACTGCTGCTTCAGAGCAGACTCAATTAATCAAGTCTGCTCCGCATGTGAGCTGATGCACACTACGCTGCACTGCGTGCAATTGTATAAGCAGCAAAATGTGTGTCAGCACACAGAAAATAGCGGTGATGCACTTTTCAACATCTCCAAGATATTTTAGTTCAAAAGTGCACTGCCACTATTTTCTTCATGCTGATGTGCATTTCGCTGTTTATACAACTGCATGCATTGCAGTGCTGTGTGCTTGCACGTGTAAAACAGCCCACTAAAGTTATCTCTCTAATTTAAATTATTCTCTAAATGTTTCAGCTGTACTGATATCTGACTATTTCAGTAATCTGGGGTTTTTCTTCCCTTCACACAACATTACTTCTAAATTTTCAGTGAAAAAAAATGCTAAACCTAATTCTAATATGATGTAAATTCTGCAAGAAAAAACTCATTACTGTTTGGTTAAAGGAAATTCTGTGTTTTGACTTTTGAATGTCAGACACCAAGTAGAAAGTGATAAAGCACCTGCCAGAAGAATAGCGTTATTGTTACTTTAGGAATGCCCCATATTTCTACATAAAGTATACAGTTTTCTTATTTTTCCCCCCAACAAAATCCCAGTGCTAGCAATAGGCACCCCCTGCCATTGGAGGGAGCACTTGTTCTGAACATCACTTCTATAAGGAAAAGAAACTGATCTGAGAAATCCAAGTGTATCACTGTCTAGAATAGCTCAGTACTATAGGAAAACTTGAGCACAACTATGCCTGTCTGCCTACTACTAATGACACACTCTAAAAGATTCTTACTTACTATATTATATCTTATACAGCCGCACTTAGGTATCAGAGTACTAAAAAACATAGTATAACCTGAAAGCTAGTGGTGCTTATTTTGAAGAGTATGTATTGAATGTAAAAAATGTGCATAATACATCAAACAAACCTGATTTATGCTATTTAGTAATTACTGCCATACATTTCCTTACTATATTTTTAATAATTAAAATACCACAAAGAATTCAATTGGTACTCCATCTAACTGATCTATTACTAAGTAGCAATATCTACACTTTAAGCAGAATTCTATCCTCAGTTACATTTATTCAGTCACATTTCTGTTTCAAGGAAATAAAATAAAACTGTAAGACAGAACATATTTTCAAAGGACACCACAACATTTTATTTGTGGGACAAAATTATGTGTGCCAGTATGTAATGTGTTGTATCATCATTGCTGAAATAGGGAACAAAGCACATTCTATTTTTAACTTAAGATGTTAGATGTTTAGTCAATGATATCAGCTATCACTTCGGATAAAAGAAAGAGAGGTGATCTTAATTGTTTCAGTGCAACTGGGGCAACTATATTAATAGTTCTTCTTTAGAAATCTGTTTCTTACCTCTTGGTCACATAATGCTGACGCAATGAGTTAAACAGGGCATGAAGGGGGAGAAGGGTATTTTATTCTTCATTTTTAGTATGAAGAATAAAAAAAGTTTGCTGTAAATATAATTAAATGGATGAATACTTGAGGAGTATTAATTGCAAACAGAAAGTAAAGGTAAAAAAAAAAAAAATCAGAATTTGGACCTGGTTATTTTTCATATCCAAAAGTCCAAAATGATGGTTATGAAGCAAGTCTCACCACATTTGTATGTCCAAAGTATGAGGACCAGAATCCAGCAATAGATAGAATGGTCAATGTCAATAAAAACTTGGATGCCCAAAGGAGGACTGTAAGGGCATAAATGATGTGGTCGGCTGTCTGAGCTTAAGTACCCCAGCTGCAGCCAGTATTGTTGGAGAGACTCCAAGAGTGCATGCTCGCCTTAAACGGTCTAACACCCATTCTGAATGGGTGGAAGCTGATATTAGGGACAAAGTTCTTAAGACAGCATGTTGCCTGCTCCACTGATGGAGGTCCATGCTGTAGGTGACATGCCATCTGCAGATTTGATGAGCTTATTAGCCTGAGTGAAGAATGGGTTCTGAGACTTCAGGTAGTTGTTTGTTTCCTGGATTGCAGTTACTAGGCTGAGTGCAAAGAAAGGTCCAGAACTTGGGGATTGAGGTCTAGGGCCAGGGTAGTAGCTTGTTTTTGGATTTCAAGGTGGGGGATACTTGAGAGGACTGGAAAGCAGTCAACTGGAGTTAACCTAAGTCATCCAGTCATGATCCTCATAACCCAAAATAAATGGTTGTGATTGAGTTAGCATTTTTCACCTTGAAAGTTCTTTCCCCTCATTAAAAACTACATTCTCAGGAGGGAAATAGGAATTGTACATCTTTTTATGGGGCTTTGGTCAGAAAGAAAGTGCTTCATCTGAACACAACTTACTCCTCAATAGAGGTTGGGTGTTTTGGTAATGGGTTGATAGACTTTTAACAGCTCCCACCATATTTAGAGTAGATTAATTTGTGTCTGTGTTGGCAAGTGGCCATTATGACAAACAGCGGCAGCTGAGTCATAAACATGGATTCAGGTTTTCAGTTTCCCATGGGAAAATGGAGAAAAACATGGATTTTCTCCTTTATCAGAGGAAAACAGAGATTTCCCATTTTAGCAGAGAAACCCACAGATTTTGCAGTTTTGCAAAGAGCTCTCTGCAGGATGTCAGAGTTTCAGCCTGCAGGGGGCTGGGAGGGAGTGGGAGGAAGGTGGTCAGGTAGGGAGTGCCATTTTGCTCACCAGGCATCCTGGAGAGAAGCTCTTGCAGGTAAGTAGTGGGTGGGATGGAGGCCCCTATAGGGAGGGAGTTGGGCAGGTTTGGGGCTGCTGCCCAACCAGCGGGTGTATGGGGCTTGGGGCCTGAGGCCACAATATGTGGCTGCAGGGCCCCAGTGACAGAGGCAGGAGGCTCGTCTGTGGAGCAGTGGATGGGGCTGGCTCCTCACCACTGGGCATACTCACAGGGGGCAAGGGGGACCTGTACCTTGCAGATCTGTGCATGGGGTGAGCTGCAGGCTCGGGCTCCCCACCCTGCTGCCCTCCTCTGGGTCTCCACAGCCCCCTGGGTGCAACTTGGTGCAGCAGGCCAGAGCAAGACTGCGCAGGAAACCTGCTTGCTGCTGCGAGCTCCACACTGCCCTTGCAACACATTCCCTGTGCACGGCAGCAGTGAGGGGCACAACCCTATGGAGCCATGTGCACAGGGGATGTGTTGTCAGAGCTGTGCAGAGCTTGCAGCAGCAAAATCCATACATGGCACTGCTGTTCCGTGCAGTGCAGGGTCACACTCCTTGGGCTGTGCAGGTCCTGGGGGAGGGCTTCAGGGCAAGAATCCTGAACTCGTAGCCCTCTGCCACCTCATGCACAGATCTGGGGTGCACAGGTTCCCTTGTGCCCCCCCCCAGAGTGTGCACAGAGGTGGAGAGCTGGTCCTTCCCCCCTGCCCGAGCCAACATTAGGCAGCAGGGGGCTGAGCCGGCTCTGCTCATCTACAGCAACCAGCACCTCCTGCCAGGGGCAGGGGGCTATGGTTCCTGGCCACATAGCCCTGGCAGCTGGGGGCCCCCACTGGCAGAGCTTGGGGGGGGGTAAGAGATTATGAGGGGGGAAGCAAGGGGCACGAGGAGGGTCAGAAGGCTGTGGAGGGGGGAGTGAGGGGCAACCAGCAGGGCCAGGGCAGAATAAGGGGCCTTTCATTTTAATCATGTATTTGGGTGCTTTATCAGAGAATTTGTGGGTTTTTTCTTTTTGATTTTTTTTTGTCAGGGAAAACCAGAATCCTTGGTCATAAGGCCATCCTAGACATAAGTCTTTAACCCTAAAAATGCTCCCTGTCCTGGAAGATAGTGTAGAACAGGTATCTCTGCTCTGCTCCTATCTGAAAATTTTGCTGCATGGGGAAAATAAGCTCTGACTCTCTTGGCTTCATTGTATTACATGTATTTAAAAACAAAAGAATATAATACAGTGTCACTCCTGAATCCTGATCATGAAAATGCCAGAGTCATTAGTTTGGGGCATAGGGTTTTATTAATTTCACCATTTTCATACTTCGCTGTTTTAATCCTCATTAGGAGTTCACTGTAGGGTGCAAGTCTGAATGAAAAGTAAAGCAGGTGGCATTTTCTGTTTGAAGCTGTGCTGACTTGAGGTTTCTCTCTCTCTGGAGTTTTAATGGTCAAAGATTATAATGGCATTTTCTTTTCCTCTGCCTATTAGAGCTAACACTTATTCTGCTGGGGATCCCTCGCAGGCCAGGAGGCAGGGGGACATCAGCTCCCCCATGGGCTCGGTCTGGGTGGAGGCCTCAGACCAGCCCTGGGTAGGCTTGGCCCCCTGGGCAGAGGCCCTAGCAGCACTCCTCGTCGACACCATTCTATAAGCTGCTGTTTGTAGATCTGTGTGTTGTCTACACCCTACCCTTACAGGAGTCTCTCTCCTGGCCCTTTCTGCCCGCCTGCCAGCACGAACGCCTGCACAAATGTTGGCGCGCTCTTACAGAGCATGCCTGTTTGCATGCTCTGTTCACGCTGCGCAGCTCGGGAGCGCGGCTCCCTACCGGCTCAGCTATAAGGGACCCGGGGGCTTCCCCTCCGAATCCGGCTCAGCTGTGCCGGGTCCCTCCGCCCCACTTACCTTCAGGGGATCAGCGGCTGCTGCTGCTTCTGGCCCCGGTCAGTAAGTAAGTAAAGGGGCTACACGTGCGTGCGGGACACACGTGTGCCTGGATCCTCTCCTTCCACTGCTGGTTCCTGAGTGCTGGGAACTACGTCACCCCGCGGCTTTTAAAGCCCGCGGTTTGAATTTCCCGCCCCTGCCCCAACAGCCAATCAGGCGCCCCGGTCTACGCGGAAGTGCCTGCTGGCAGTTCCTCCCCCTACGCTCCCCCGCTGGGGGGATCCGGTGCTGCCAGAGCCTGCTCCTCAAGGGTTAGCCCCGGGGGTGCTCCCTGGCCTGGGGGGACAGTCCCCTCCCTAGCCCACCCTGTTTGCACACTCTGTTCGTGCTGCATGGCTCGGGAGCGTGGCTCCCTACCAGCTCAGCTATAAGGGACCCGGGGGGCTTCCCCTCCAGATCCGGCTCAGCTGTGCTGGGTCCCTCCGCCCCACTTACCTTCGGGGGATCAGCTGTTGCTGCCCCCGCTACTGATTCCTCTGCTACTGCTGCTGTTTCCACCTCCAGTCAGAGAGTTAGTAAGGGGGAACACATGCATGCGGGGGACACGTGTGCCTGGATCCTCTCCTTCCCACTGCTGGTTCCTGAGTGCCTTCATCAGCGACTTGGACGAGGGAGTGAAGTGTACTCTGTCCAAGTTTGCGGATGACACAAAACTGTGGGGAGAAGTGGACATGCCAGAGGGCAGAGAACAGCTGCAAGCAGACCTGGATAGGTTGGACAAATGGGCAGAAAACAACAGAATGCAATTCAACAAGGAGAAATGCAAAGTGCTGCACCTAGGGAAGAAAAATGTCCAGCGTACCTACTGCCTAGGGAATGACCTGCTGGGTGGAACAGAAGCAGAAAGGGATCTTGGAGTCCTAGTGGACTCCAAGATGAACATGAGTCGGCAGTGTGC
>NW_005842511.1:678702-679832 GCF_000455745.1 Alligator sinensis | reverse complement strand
TCATGTAGACCCAGCCCTCTTTCCTTCCTATGCAGGGGGTCAGACTCGATGATCTATTGAGGTCCCTTCTGACCCTAACATCTATGAATCTATGGTTAAACAGTGATTCTGACTGAAATCCATATGACTGAGGAAGAAATAGTGGCTGAAGGAAGTGAAAATTAAAACAAAAACAAACAAAAACCAAAAGTAAACTTGTGACAGAAAAAATTAGCCATGTGAAATGTTTACCCACGTGAAATGTACTGAAGTCTATCAGAGCGCAGTGCTAGTAAAATAAAACGCTTGACCATCCACGGCATATTTGAAGATTTTAATTCCTTTTCTTTAATTTTTATTAAGTACTGTTATGCATGCAATCTTCCAGAAAATGTTCTCTTCCCATGATGCTTCTGGTTGTTGGGGGATGCTGCTGTGCAGACTCCCCTGTGTTCTACCCTTCCACTTCCTGAGCCAACACTATCCCTGCCCCAAGGCGTTGCACCAGTCCTGCTGGTGTTGGGGGGAAGTAGAAGACCAAGGGTTCAGATGGTACTATGCCAGGCCTCTTCCCCTATTGGACCTCTTCCCCTGTCTACTCTGCCCAACAGCCAAGAGGAGCTCACTGGTCCACAAGACCAGGAAGAGGATGACTGGTAGTCTGCAGGCACCATGGTGCCTGCAGACCTCTTGGCTCCTGTGATCCCCTGGGAGCAACCTCTCCAGGTCCTGGAGAGCATGCTGTGCTCCAGAAACAAGGGTGATTCACCTTGGACCACTGGGGGATTTCAGTCTCATCCTCAACACTATGACAGTGATGGTGGAGGAAGGCAAGGAGCCAAAGCAGTGCAATACCACGATGTACATGTAGGCCCATAGGTTCCATGATGCCTTGTACATGTACAGGAGGATGGTGGGGTTGCTGCTGAGCCCTGCACCCGGTGTTGCCCCTGATAAACCTACTGACACCCCACAGCATTGAGGTCACTTACCATTGTGGCCCTCAATGTTCATTGTTGCAGGAGGGTTTTATGTAGGTAACAGGTACTCTCCTTACTTTGGGAGGGGGTGTGACAGGTACACGACCTGGGCCGACCTAAACGTGGCCCGCACACCTGTTCCTGGGGCAACCACCCGCCTACTCACCTGCC